>NC_140595.1:721890918-722088418 GCF_964204655.1 Triturus cristatus
GAGACAGAGGGAGAGAGACAGAGGGAGAGAGACAGAGGGAGGGAGACAGAGGGAGGGAGACGGAGAGGGGGGAGGGAGACGGAGAGGGAGGGAGACGGAGAGGGAGGGAGATGGAGAGGGAGGGAGACAGGGAGAGAGACAGGGAGAGAGACAGGGAGAGAGAGATGGAGGGAGGCAGCCGGAGGGATGGAGCCACAGTGAGAGGGAGACAAAGTGAGAGGGAGGGACAGGGAGGGAGAGGGACAGAGTGAGAGGGAGGGACAGGGAGGGAGAGGGACAGAGTGAGAGGGAGGGACAGGGAGGGAGAGAGACGGAGGGAGAGAGACGGAGGGAGGGAGAGAGACGGAGACAGGGAGGGAGACAGGGAGACAGGGAGGGAGAGAGGTAGGGAGAGAGAGAGAGAGGGAGGGAGGGAGAGAGGGAGGGAGAGAGACAGAGGGAGGGCAACAGAGGGAGGGCGACAGAGGGGGAGACAGAGGGAGGGGGGAGACAGAGGGAGGAGGGAGACAGAGGGAGGAGGGAGACAGAGGGAGGAGGGCGACAGAGGGAGGAGGGCGACAGAGGGAGGAGGGCGACAGAGGGAGGAGAGAGACAGGGGGAGGAGAGAGACAGGGGGAGGAGAGAGACATGGGGAGGAGAGAGACAGGGGGAGAGAGTGAGGGAGAGGGAGGGAGGGAGAGGGGGAGGGAGGGGGAGAGAGAGGGGGGGGAGAGAGAGAGAGAGAGAGAGAGATGTGTGTATGCCGGGTCTGGTGGCTCAGTGGACGAAGGCGTCTGCTGCAGGGACCTGTGTTCAACTGATGCAGATTGGGGTATACAAAATCTCCCTACTTCCACGGATAGAGTAATTTCACAGTTACACGCACATACACTCACCATACACTAGGGCCCATTTCACTAACATACACTCAAATACTCTACCAGCATTGAACCTGTGAAAAGAAACCTTCTAAACTCCTAAACCCCACATCTACACCGAGGTCGATAAGACCTAGCTATTGCAATTGTCATAATCTAAACAATCTATACATTAATAATCAAATAGAGTACTCAATAATTGACAAGAAATAATCACCAACACCGTATTTAAAATTATGATTCTTTATCTAAAATTAGTCAAAAGAAATTAATCAGAATAAATCATTTTCTCATAATTACCTATTCTAGCTAAATGTCAGAATGGGTCATCAGGACAAGTTTCTCTGTAGAAATCTCCCAAGTCACCGTCCTCACAGCATCGATCCTCACCAACGCAGGTTTGGGAAGAAAAATGGCAAAGTGGCAAAACGCAATGGAATGAAACCCTCTCTAGTCTAGTATATTTATAATAATTCAGACAAAGGAAAGAAACATTTAATATTACTTCATCCGCCGAACCGCTGAGCAGAGCGAGAAGGAAAGGATGTAGCATCACCACATTTTGAAAAATCTCCGCTCAGAAAAAGTCACAAAAATAAAAAGACAGAACAGGAACCAAATCTTAAAATGTTTCTTCTCAACTTCCACACATTTCCTCTGGTGAGCTCAGAGTTTAGAGTCTTTCTTTAAAGCTCCTTTGTTTTCCAAGGCTGCCAAGGCTGCTGTCCCAATGCATCTGGACACATGCCCAGATCTGCTGCTGTCCTCACGGAAAGTTTTAACCAGGCAAGGACTGTGGACAGATGACTCGCGTCCATATTCAGCAAGGCCTTTTCCATCACAAATTCTCACTCGAAACCAGGCTTCAAAAGTCAGCCATCTTTTAGTAGGCCACAATAGGCCACAATAGACCATCTTAATTAAAAGAGACAAAACAACGTTACCACAGCATAGTGATTAAACAGTGTTAACCCCACTAATACCCTTATGTGTATGCAATTATCTAGCTTTAGCAACACAAAAAAGCATTAATTCAAAAGCGTTTCGTGCTTAAAAATAAACAGCACTCAGCAACGTTTATTTAATAAAACATGCACATTGTCAATAGCAACACGTAAGCGTTCCCTCGTGTCGGTTTTCTCTTGTTAATACATACATATTGATTAATAAAAACATTTACACAAAACAAATAATTAATGATTAAAAATTAGTAATTTTATTTTTACCACGTTTAGACAACTGAAGCTTCAAAACCCGATGAATTTTCAACAGAAAACTCTGCTCCAGCAATCCCCCCTTTGGTGATTTTATCACCAAATAATCCACAAAAAAAAAAAAATTTAGTGAAATTTAGTCCCATTTTAGGAGAAATTTGAAATGTCTTTTTCCTCCTTACACAACACTACACACCAGACACTCTTTCATCATCCCTCTTTGTTTCTAAGTAGACACTGTCCCTTAATTCTTCTAATTCAATTTCTTGTGGTTCTCTTTTTAACCTTTTATTTCTCTTTTCATTGTTTCTTTTAATTAACTTCTTTTTCCCTCCCCTGTTTTTACAACACAAACACACCAATCTCAATATCAATAAAGCAACAATTATACAAGTTAAAGGAAACAATATCTTACCTATAATAGTACTACCTATTTTTGCAATAAAACTCTTAACAGCTATCACCTTATTAGCTATTTTAGTCCAGATACTTTCAGCTTCAAGTGGTACTAATTCTTCATGCAAATCAGTAATATTTTTGATATAGACCTTCAGGTCTTTGCTTTCATCTGGAATGTAAGTGCAACAATGTTGAACTTTCAGCATTCCACAAACTCCACCCTCCTTAGCCAATAGAATATCAAGAGCAAGTCTATTTTGCATAGACATAGCACGCACGGCAATTAGTTCCGTATTCACCAAAAGAAACCCTCCAGCGGTATTTGTCGATAAGCGATCCACCACTGTTGACAGTTTCCGAATCCCATTAGCATTTAAAGAAATTCCCACTGCTGGAATTAAAGCTCCAAAAATGTCACCCACAATTTCAGACCAAGTTTCCCTCTTGAAGCGCATTAGTAAATTAATATGTTCTACATCTTCTATTCTATCTATATGAAAAATCTTTGGAAAAACCAGGCCCACATAACACGTGCCATACCAATGGTCAGGCAACTTGTAATAAGCCTTGTTCCCACAAACATAATACACTCCTGGAAAAATTGTATCTTCTCCACCTCTGAAACCCCATCCTGTTGCAATGAAGTATGTATCATGACATTCACTAGTCCCAACAAAATATGTATCATATTGGGATTTCCCTCTTGTAATGCACAGCTTACCCTTCTGTGGTGCATCTAAAGCTAAAGTTGGACTAGCTCCATTTCTCAATTCTTTTCCCATCTCAATGTCCCAAATTGTCTCACTCATTTTATATTTCCCTGCCTTTTCATGCATACTCAATCTCCTCTCCTCCACCATGTTCAGGAAAGCTTTCTCCTCTTCTTCCAAACTACAAGTTAAATTATTCTTAAAAATGTAATCTAATGTTAATTCTTCTTTTTCAATAAAAATCTCACCAAAAATGTTAGCTTCTTTAGCTGGATTCAGCTCTTTGTTCATTGGCAAGTGCCCAAAAATACTATCTTTGTTAGACATCTTATAATCTATTTTCTCTAACAAATAAAAAACACTACTTAATACACTACAAGAAATTCCATACGTAGCTGGTAAATGGTGATAAGTAACACCCTCTGAAACGGATGCAGGTAATTGCATACAAACGTAGCAATCCCTTACTTCCATTGTTTTCACATATTCGTATAACAACTTTGAAAAAACATTACTAGAAAAATCATTAATTGACCTATCTTTATGCATGTAAGCATTACTAATTCTAGTTGGAACTACTTTTTGCGAATTCTTCTCTACATTTGTCTCATTCTCAGTATGTATCTCAAATGTACCTATTGAAACTCTAAATGTAACTAATAAAGCTAAAATACCCCATAGTAGCATTAATAATCCAGTACAGCAGCAGCACATTCTACACCATCTTTTTAAGAAGGCACATCTACTTTCATTATTCTTTATGTTAGCCATTTTACTACTTTGACCTTGTCTTTTGACTTAGCCTCTACTACTCCACTACTGTAATTTCTCAAACTTTGGATTACTTCAGACAGCTGAATTTCAGACTTTCTCCTTTTCACTTTTTCCAAGTGATTTCTTCAGTTCACTCAATTTGGATATTCATCACTTTTCACTCCTTCTTCTTCAGCAACATCAAATTGTATCAGATCATCAACAACATCCTGTGCATCTGATTCTTCTCCAATGTCAGTCAGGATAACTTTTAAGATTCCAACAGATTCTTCCTTTTCCTCAACCACTTTTCTCAAGATCCCTTCCGGATTATCTCGAGTCACTGTTTCTTCTTCTCCTTCTTCAGACAGTGCCACATAAGACCATTCCGGTGATCTGTACTTTTGGTTGGGTCTTCTAATTCTCTTTATTTCCTCAAGTTCTCTTGACTCCTTTTGCTCCCTCCTTTTTACTTCGTTTTGACTCGATACTTCATTCACTTGTTCAGCTTTCGATGTATTTCCTCTTATCAGTCTGTATCTCAGCCTCTTTACTCTGTTATTAGGCCAAAAATCTCCTCTTATGACCTTTTTCGGTCTTATTTCTGTATTATTTCTTTCTCCAATCCAAGTTCTTTTTCTCAGAACTCGACCCTTTGATTTTTCACTTTCACTTTCATCCGATTCTGTTTCAAATGCCTCTTGTTCTTCAGCAGTTTTCTTTTGCTCTTGTTCTTCAGCAGTTTTCTTTCGCTCCACAGTCTTTTTCACCACTATTTGAGACTTCCCTACTTCTTTCCCTCCTCGGGTCTCCGACACGCAATCTTCTTGCTGTCTACTTGTCCCTTCACCTAGCTTATTAGAAGTGTTCCCTACACCTCCTCGGGGGTCTTCTGCAATCTGTCCCTCTCTATCTTCTTCTGACCCTACTTCTTCAGAAATAATCTCAAGTGGTTCTTCAATCTCCTCCTCTTCTGATTCAGGAGTAATTTCCGTGGAACTGCTCTTTTCTTTTCTTTTTCCTCCACTGCTTTTTGGAACTTCAGGCTCTCTCTCAGAATCAGATCTCCTTTCTGAAATTTTCAATGGTTCTCTTGAACTTGTAGAAAAGGCTTCTTTTCCTGAACCTTGATTCTTTCTCACTGGTTCTGGGTCTTCATCATCACTGGAATCTGACTCTTCAAAATACTCTTTACCAGTCCCATCCTTTGGGTTTGGAACTCTCAGAGTATGACTCGCATGCACCCAGTTTTTCACACCAGCACACTTCACTGCAGTCGTCGTAGTTAGAATGACTTGTCTTGGTCTTCCCCACCTTGGAACCAAGCAATTTCTTCTTCTGTGCACTTTAATCCTCACCCAGTCCCCTGGACTCAGATCATGAGCTTGCTTCTTCTCAAGTGTAGTAGCTTCTTCTCCAATCTGGTGAAACACAGAATGGACTGCGTCAGCCAGGCCTTTACAGTAATCCAAAATCATGTCATCAGTTATTGTCATCAACTTATTGACAGGTACATATGCATGTCGCATTGCACGTCCCATGATTATCTCGTGCGGACTTAAACCAGTAGTTCTATCTGGAGTAGATCTGATAGTCATCAGCACTAGAGGCAAAACATCGGGCCATTTCATGCCAGTGGCTAAGCACATCTTACCAATCCTGTTCTTAATTGTGCCGTTTATCTGCTCAACAACACCAGAAGCCTCTGGTCTGTATGCACAATGTAGCTTCTGCTGTATGCTTAATGCTTCACAAATCAAACTCATGAGTTCATTATAGAAGTGTCCACCTCTATCAGACTCAATCGTTACTGGATATCCATACCTAGGAATCAACTCTCTTAACAATAACTTTGCCACTGTTACTCCATCATTTCTCCTAGTCGGATAGGCCTCACCCCATCTTGAAAACAAACAGACTACCACTAGTACATATCTCAGTCGGTTCACTTGGGGCATTTCAATGAAATCAATCTGCATTCTTGTAAAAGGACCTCCTTCTCTGCCTATTGTTCCCAGACTCACCACTGTCTTCTTCCCAGTGTTAAATTGCTGGCAAATCAAACATCTTTGACAGATACTCTCTGCAATTGTCCTGAACTTTGCATTGTACCAAGTCTGTTTAAAAGACCTGATCATCGCATCCCTCCCCAAATGTCCCTGGCCATGATACATCCTTGCCATTGCTGACAGCATGGAGTTGGGCATTACTGGTCTGCCATCTCTATAGACCCAAACATGGTCTGTCTCTCTCGGGGCACAAACTGCCTTAATCCAATCTTTCTTTTCTTCCTCCTCTGCCTCATCCTGCAACTGTTTCACTTCATCCCATGTCTCTAAGACATTAGTAAACATCACAGAACAAAAAGACATTTCACTCTCTCGTTCCCGATTAATAGATTGATTATTCTTTGCACAGTATTGTGCAATGTCGTTTGCATATCTGTTGCCAACTGTCACAAAATCGTCTCCTTGTCCATGGGCAGCACATTTCACAACTGCTAATTCTTTAGGCAGCTGTATCGCCTCAAGCAATTTCCCAATCACTTCAGCATTCTTTATTGGAGTCCCACTCGACGTCAAGAAACCTCTTTGTAGCCAAAGTTGGCCAAAGTCATGCACAACTCCAAATCCATACTGACTATCAGTCATCACAGTCGTTCTCAAATCTTTCCCAATTTCACAAGCTTTTGTCAATGCAATTAATTCAGCAACTTGCGCAGATTTCACTCCTTTCAATGATGATGCTTTCATTACTTCTGAAACCTTACACACTGCATATGCTGCACATAGCACACCCTCATCATTCCTCAGGAATGATCCATCCACAAACAACACATGATCACTCTCATGCAAGGGAAGATCCCTTATGTCTGGTCTCGGTTTTGTACAGTAATCAAGCACATCCAAACAATTGTGATCATCTTCTGTTTTCACACCCACATTTTCAATATCCGGCAACAATGTCGCTGGATTCACATTCACACATCTCTCAAGAGTCACATTTGATGCTCCCAGAATGACTTTTTCATATTTAGTCAACCGACTATGTGACATATACTGAGTTCTGCTTCTTGTCAAAAGAATTGCCACATTATGAGGTACGAATACCCTTACAGGATATCCCATTATGATTCCCTCACTCTGTTCTAGGCTTCTGCATGTTGCAGCCACAGATTTCAGACAACCTGGTAAACCCACAGCTACAGGGTCAAGTGTCGATGAGAAGTACGCAATAGGCCTTCTCAGTAATCCATGCTTCTGAATTAACACTGAAAGTGCACATCCATTTCTCTCACTGCAGTACAATTCAAACTCTTTTTCATAATCAGGCATACCCAAAGCAGGGGCTTCACACATTCTGCTTTTTAACTCTTCAAATGCTGCCATTTGTTCTCCATCTAGTTCCAATGGGTCTGTCATCTCACTTTTAGTCAGCTTAATCAGTGGCTTTGCTATCAGCGAAAAATTAATTATCCACTGACGACAATAACCCACCATTCCCAGGAACATTCTCACTTCCCTCTGGGTCTTTGGGGCTTTCATTTCCCTGATAATTTTGATCCTGTCATCAGTCACTTTTCTCAGACCTTTCTCAATATTGTGTCCAAGATAATGCACCTCTTTCTTGCAGAACTGCAATTTAGCTGGAGATACTTTTAACCCTCCATCTGCCAGATGATTCAGTAAAGCTATAGTATCTACTTCACAAGCTTCACGTGTCTTTGATGCCACAAGTAGGTCATCGATATACTGCACTAATACTGAGTTTTCAGGCATGATCAAACTCTCCAATGACTTTTTCAATAACTGATTGAATATTGAAGGACTCTCTGTATACCCCTGTGGGATACGACACCATGCTAAAATACGCTGGCCAAATCTAAATGCAAAGATCGGCTGGCTGTCATGATGCAATGGAATTGAAAAGAAAGCATGACACAAATCAATCACTGTATACCACTCAGCATCATGTGGAATCTGATACAAAATCACTGATGGATTTGGCACAATAGGACAACATGCCACCACAATTTGATTAACTTTTCTCAAATCCTGTACGATCCTGAATTTCCCATTAGGCTTCTTTAGCCCCATTATCGGTGAATTACACGGACTACTCAGTAGTTCCCTCAGAACTCCCTGCTGAATCATTTTCTCAATTATAGGAGTTATTCCCTCAATTATTTCTGGTGTCATTTTGTACTGAGGAATGTTAGGATAAGTAATTCCCTCTTTCACTGAAATTTTCACAGGATCTACATTATTCATCAATCCCACATCCTCTCCAGTAAAATCCCAAACTGTCCTTTTCACTGTGTCTCTCAGCTCTTGAGGCAAATCCTCTGGATCAAACACAGCATATGCACCAATTAACTCACTTTCTCTATTTTCTAGAGTCATTCGGTACAAAACATCCTCATCTGGTGTTTCAAAAGCTATTCCATCTGGTGTACAAAAAATTGTACAATTCATCTTACAGAGTAGATCCCTACCTAACAGGTTCACTGGACTTGTGTCACAGACGATAAATCTGTGCATGTCTGAAAATTTCCCTATTTGTACTCTTACTGGTTCAGTAAGACGTGTTCTGATTTGTGTATTGGCTACACCAACTACTTGGATTGCTTCAACCGAGAGAGGAAGATTTCTAATATCTGTTGACCTGACAGTTGATCTTGTCGCACCTGTGTCTACTAAAAAAGTAACACCTTCTTCATTTATTTTTCCATCCACAAATGGTCCTGCCTGGTCTATTTCCAGAGTTGCACCAAGTATGCACTCTTCCTCCTCTCTTCGGCACCATCAATAATCACCCTCAGATTCACTCCCTTCATTCTTTAACAAGTACTGTTGTACCTGGTTAGAACGCCTTGGTTTGTTTACCTGCTCATCATTGTAGAATCCCGAATCCGGATTATACTTTTGTGCTCCTCTATTCTGCGGCAAGGGCGGTTTTGGCTCTTGACTCTGCTGTCTCACAACTTTCTGCTGTTGCTGCTGTTGATTTTTCCCCTCGTTCTGCACCTGTTGATTCAAGGAGTTTCCCTCATTATTCACTAATGGTGGATTGGTACATTCTGATCTCCAATGTCCCAGTTGGCCACAGTTGTGACATGGGAACTTCTTTTTTGCTTCCTCAAGATTCCCCTTTCCTTTCCCTGCATACCTAGGTCTATTCCCTGCATTATTTCCTGGATTATTCGCCTGTTCCACCAACTGTGCTTCCTGTCTTTCCGCAACTTTCACCTGTGCCCACATTGCTTTCTCTTTCAGCTTTCTTTGTTTTGCTTCAATCTCATCACTGAAGTATTTTGCATGTCTCAGAATCTCATCTATTTTCTTACTCTGCCAATCCACAGTATGCTCACGAATTCTTTCACTAATCTCAGGTCTCAGGCCATATACAAATCTGTATACAAAATGACTCAAATCCTTGTCACCCAGGTGTTCATCTCCACTGAATTGTTTAAATGCCAGTATCAGCCTCTCGTAAAAAGCATGAACTGATTCTTTTGCTTCCTGATGTGTTCGATCTATTTTAACCCAGTCTGTTTCTTTTGGAGGTACTTTATTTTTCAGATATACAATCACCTGCTCATACTTTCTCATTACTTCTGGATCTGGTGCTCCTGTTCTCTGATCTCTTGGATATTCCTCAGTAGGCCAACTCACAACTATTTTACACTCAGCCCACAAGTCTGCTGGAACAATTATATCAAACAGACTATTCAGGTCAATCCACAGCACTTTTGACAATTTCACAAACCTGTCTACCTGCCTGTACCACTCGACGGGCTTTTCTCTCAATCGAGGGAAATCATTCGTAAATGATAAAATATCCTGTCTGGTCCATGGAACATGTACATATCCTCCTCCAGGTATTTCACTCATAGGATAAATATCCACTGTTTTTTCCTTTTCTCTCACAGGAAATGCTGAATAAGTCCTATCCCCTGATTCTTCTCTCTTTTTGTACCATCTATCCTTCCACTTTTCGACATCACCCCATTTTCGCAATAAAGCGATCATCTCTTTAATCTGTCCTGTTCTACCAGTACCATTCAAATTTTCTATATCCTTGTCTGTGAAATCCATCCTGTAAGACTTCTGCAAAACTTTCACTTTATCAATGTCAACTCCATAGTCATTTGCTATTGCTCTTAATCTGTCATGTGTATTTCTCGCTCTCCAGGTGATATTCTTGCACATGAATAATAATTCACCATCATGATGATTTTTTAGAATTTCTGTTGGAACTGTCCCTGCAACAAGCTCTTCTAATTCTACACGTAACCTAGCAACATCAATTGCTTGTGAATCTTTATCCCTCTTTTGAAGAACTTTCATCCATTCATTCAGATCCTCAGCTGTTATTTCAGTAGATTTTCTCACTGGAACCACTTTCTTCTGCGGTTCTAAAATCGGCATCCCTGAACAACTAGCTTCACCAGCATCCAGTCCTGAATTAGACTCCTCTAATCCTTCATTACAGGTGTCATGTCTGAATTTTCCTGCCCTTTTTCCTGAATCTCCTGAAGGACCAGCCAAACTTGTCAATCTATTCCCAACATATGGAATAACCAAACCATTCTCACCCTTCCTCTGCTTATCAAAAACAGGCATAACCGGACCTATGGTTACGGGTACCGTAACAGCATCTAGATTTTTTGTCAGTTCCTTGATCCTTTCAGTCAACTCCGATGTAGTTCTGGCTAATTCTCTCGTATTTTCGCCACTGCTTCTATTCTCTCTCTCCCTGAAAGGATTACCACTTCTTAACTCAGGTGTCACATTTTCTGTCTCAATGATACAATGCGTATCTCTTATCGGAGAAACAATTGGTGTACTCTCTTCTGGTTCCGGTCTATATGGAGGTGGTCTTTTG
Organism: Triturus cristatus; assembly: GCF_964204655.1. Lineage (NCBI taxonomy): Eukaryota > Metazoa > Chordata > Amphibia > Caudata > Salamandridae > Triturus > Triturus cristatus. Next base: position 721,901,740 of record NC_140595.1, read on the forward strand.
TAAATCATGTCATTTAAAACCTCATCCTCATATTCATTAACTCCATATCTTCTCACTTCTGCCTCAGGAACCCTTTCTGCTCCCTCTTCAACTGTTCTCACAGGATATAATCCCTCTGACATACTAGCATCTCGCCATCTTGTCATTCGATCATGATGAGTTTCACGACCATGTCTCCTCCCGAACATATACCTATAGTTGCCTCCAGACCTCTGTTTCTCTCGCTCATGTACTTCCTCTTCCCATTCCACTAAAGCCTCGAATTGTGTCGGTCTTGGTCTTGGGTCAAGACATAACATCTTTTCCCGTAAATTTTTCAACACGGCCAGATTAAATGAACCATGTTCTGGAAATGCTAAAACTCCATCTTCTTTGGTATACCTAACCCAATTCTCCAACCATATACAGGTATGATACCCATATCTCGCAGCCATGAAGGATGCAGGCGTTTTCGATGGAGGTAACAATTCACCCTCTCTCGTTTTAACATCTTTATCCTTGTCGAACCAATTTTTAATCTTTCTGAACAAAGATTTTTTCTTTTTCTCCTCTTGGTAATACATTTTAACGCTTACCAAAACTTTCTAATCCCTTCCGTAATACAACTACACAATATGATTTTTCAACCAATAACAGCGCGACTCACACTAACGCACCAATCCTGGAACGTTACGTCACTAGAATAGCTCCACCAATCCTTGCGCGGCTCACACCAACGCACCAATCTCAGCGCGAGCACTATTCTGATCTAATATCCAATGAGAGCGCGGTCTGTTTGACGTCAGCAGTCGCTGCAGTTTCTCGCTCCTGTCTCCTGTCAGTCGTCTACCCCTCCTTTACAAAATTTCTCAGTTGACTTTGTGTCGAATTTCTACAAAATCTATTAGTTACAACATATAAACATCTCCATTGTCTGCTTCGCTAACCAAAGAATAGTAAAGAAAATCTATTTCACAAGAAACCTCTCGATGACACAGTAGCACATCCCTCTACTCTGCCCTTCTAACATACATTCATTAACTGTTTCCTCTAGGACTTGTCCAAAGAGTCTTACAATCAACTAAATGTATAAACATTCACGCACATTCATACAAGAAAATATAGTACATACACACAGAATCCTGCTTTTCCCGAGAACAGCGGACAATCTGCTCCACTACAGAATTATAACACACACCAACCAAGCAGCTTACTTCTACCCAGTTTCTCAAACAAGCTCAGAGAATACCTATTACTTCTCCCGCGATAAGCTTTAACGGCGAACCTTACGGATCCCTGGGACTTAAAACCAGAGTTTCACAGATAACCTTCACTACCATACGCACTCCTTATATACCAGAAATATCTCTAATAGTAACATATAACAATGTCACTGATTCCGAACCCAGACAATGTGAATTTTCCTGCATACGTACAGGACCAACAATCCCGTCTTTCCCGAGAGCAGCATATACTTCCCTCTGCCCTACTACGGAACTGCTACTAGCTCCCAAGTTCCAGAAGCACTACATATAACTCAACATGACGACTCCAACATATAGTATTAGTACACATACCAACATCAATCAATAATCAATAATCAATAAGCTAATGTACAAGCAATCTAATCAGATCAAGACAATCATCAATAACCATCATCACTCTGCTACCAGGAACTTGATGCAGATTGGGGTATACAAAATCTCCCTACTTCCACGGATAGAGTAATTTCACAGTTACACGCACATACACTCACCATACACTAGGGCCCATTTCACTAACATACACTCAAATACTCTACCAGCATTGAACCTGTGAAAAGAAACCTTCTAAACTCCTAAACCCCACATCTACACCGAGGTCGATAAGACCTAGCTATTGCAATTGTCATAATCTAAACAATCTATACATTAATAATCAAATAGAGTACTCAATAATTGACAAGAAATAATCACCAACACCGTATTTAAAATTATGATTCTTTATCTAAAATTTGTCAAAAGAAATTAATCAGAATAAATCATTTTCTCATAATTACCTATTCTAGCTAAATGTCAGAATGGGTCATCAGGACAAGTCTCTCTGTAGAAATCTCCCAAGTCACCGTCCTCACAGCATCGATCCTCACCAACGCAGGTTTGGGAAGAAAAATGGCAAAGTGGCAAAACGCAATGGAATGAAACCCTCTCTAGTCTAGTATATTTATAATAATTCAGACAAAGGAAAGAAACATTTAATATTACTTCATCCGCCGAACCGCTGAGCAGAGCGAGAAGGAAAGGATGTAGCATCGCTACATTTTGAAAAATCTCCGCTCAGAAAAAGTCACAAAAATAAAAAGACAGAACAGGAACCAAATCTTAAAATGTTTCTTCTCAACTTCCACACATTTCCTCTGGTGAGCTCGTATGCAATTATCTACCTTTAGCAACACAAAAAAGCATTAATTCAAAAGCGTTTCGTGCTTAAGAATAAACAGCACTCAGCAACGTTTATTTAATAAAACATGCACATTGTCAATAGCAACACGTAAGCGTTCCCTCGTGTCGGTTTTCTCTTGTTAATACATACATATAATAAAAACATTTACACAAAACAAATAATTAATGATTAAAAATTAGTAATTTTATTTTTACCACGTTTAGACAACTGAAGCTTCAAAACCCGATGAATTTTCAACAGAAAACTCTGCTCCAGCACAACCTCATGGTCACAATTTTTTTTTGCTTTAGCCCCGCCCCTCCCCCTCTGACCCCGCCCCTACCGGAGCGGCCCTCGGCCACAAACCACACTGTAAATTTGGCCCCCGAGAAAGTTTGTGAGTACCCATGCATTAGTCCTTTCATCCTTCCATCTACCCACTGAAATCCAGTATTTCACCTTAAAATTCTGTAATCGATTCATTCTTTCATCCATCATTTAGTCTTTCACCATTCTGTTCATCTGTACATCAATCCATCAATTCATCCATATCTAAACCTATCCATCCATCTACAAACCTATCCATCCATCTACAACCCTATACATCAAACCTATTTACACATCCGTCACCCACCTATTCAGTTATCCATTCCTCCATCCACATGTTCACTCCTCCATCCATTTATCCTTTCGCTCAGCCATCCTCTCACACTTTCAATTCATCCATCGATCCACCCATCCATCCTCCCTTTCACTCATCCACCCATCCTTTCACTCATCCACCCATCCTTTCACCCATCCATCCATCCAGGCATCCATTCATCCATTTACCCTTTCACTCATCAATCCATCCATATGTCCATCCATCATCTTTCACTCATCCACCCATTCGTTCACTCGTCTATCCTTACACCCATCATTTCATTTATTCATCCATCCATTTCTCCAGCCACATTTCACTCACTCATCCATACACCATTTCACACATCCATCCAATCATCCATCCTTTCACACACCCACCCACCCTCTCACATTAATGATGAGCTTTTTTCTGTTGACTTACAGACAGAAGTGGTCCATCAAGAACTACACCCCCATTGTAGCTGCTAAAGCAGGGGGTTCATAATGCTCCTGTCCAAACATATCCATCCATCTCAACACCTACCCATTTATTAATCAACTCACCCATCCACCCACCCGTCCGTTCATACACCCACCCATCCGTTCGTCCATCCATCCATCCATCCATCCATCCATCCATCCATCCATCCATCCATTCATACATCCATCCACCCTTTCACTAATCAATCCACCCTTTCACTCATCCATTCACCCACCCACCAGTCCATCCATCCATCCATTCATCCATGCGGAGCTGCAGACTGAAGAAGCCCATCAAAAACTCCACCCCAGCTGTAGGGTTTCACGATGCCATTTCAGTGATTGGATCGACAGTGAATTTAAGGTTTATATAGTAAAGTTTAACCTGATAACTCAGATGGTTCCTTGCTTGAAAGGTGAGTACTGCGACAAACCTTGGGTTTTTGCACGAAATTATATATTTTTTTTAATGAACTACGCGGGTTTGATGCAATAGTAGTTACGTTTTAGTGAACTGTGACTTGCCAGATGTTGTTATGTAAGTAAATATTTATTTAAAGGACTGTGAACAGGCAGCAGTTTTTAAACAGTGTTTTACAACGTTGCTCCCTAGTTCCTTGGAGAGGACACTCTATAGTCTATAGGGACCCGTGAAGGCATTTGATTAGGAATGTGGGGTCTAGCAAGAGGCTAGAGGTAGGCTTCCATGCTAAAGGCACCGCCCTTCATAATCCGGTTTGTAAGAATAAATTAAAGCAATGAAAAATGCTGGTAGTGTAATGTAGATTACGCATCAGTTATTAGAAGTCAAAAAAATGAGCTTCAAAAAGGTGATTGCTTTATTTGTAACTTTCTAAAAAAAAAAAATAGTTAACCTTTGTGAAAATCGTGGCACGAGGCAGCTGTGACAACAAAACCTGATCGGATCTTTGCGAAGTTCTGAGGAGATTGCTGAGGCTGTAACAAGGTCAGAGTCATAATGTAAATAAAAGATTGCAAAAGTATTGGCTCGTGGCTGTCAGGAATTTCTGCAAGTTGTAGTTTGGTGGAATGTAGACAGATGTTGGCCTCTCTTATCACCCCCAGCAGTGCTTCTAAACCTGTGGTCTGCAGAACCATTTTCAGGTGTCCCAGGGGTCCATGACAATTTATAAAATGAAATAAAAACTAGGGGACATATTATCAAGAAACAGCTTTAAAATTATCGCCTCTTTCAAGTGGCGATAATGGGCTTGATAATATGTCCTTGGGAATTCCAATAGAAGCCCATGTTCTGGTGTCAACATGGGCTTCTATTGGAATTCTCAAGAGCATATTATCAAGCCCATTATCGCCGCTTTAACGGCAGTTTTCTGCTGCTAAAGCGGCGATAATTTTAACGCCGGGCTTGATAATATGCCCCTAGCAGATTAAACAAGCATTGGCATAGCCAATAGGTCTCGCTTTTTGGAATGTAAGTGATTTTTCATAAGATTTTCCTTTGTAGTGAGTTGTATTATGTGTTGTGTCTGTGGTATATATTGTTTTATTAATATGTGTTATGTAATTATATTGTTCGAAGAACTTGTAGAGCGAACCGGAAGCATTACAATTTTACACACCGGGCAACAATAAAGACGAATCCTTTTTTCTATGTAATTTTTTAAGAGTCATTTCAGATATCGCCACCTCGACCTGAAGGTATTTAAGCGCTTTAAACGAGCAGCAGTTATGTCACACAGGGACACATTCATTTGCAGCAAGCAAGGGGGAATAAGTGATTTGCCCTGAATCACAGGATGTTCAGCCGAAGCCCAAGGACCGGAGCCGGCAATTTTAGCCGTGTGACCTATCCCTCGCATTGCGTACTCCAACAGGCCACTGACCAACACTTGTTTTCCCAAGGTAAGTTAGTAAAACTAGTGCCTTCTCGTTAGCAGGCTAAAGTGGTGCGTGCAGTGCTCACAGCTCTCCTCACGAGATCCCACTTAGCTCCCTTCTCAGAGAACCTTCAGGGTCTCCCACAGCCAGAGATTACGGTATGAAGCCTCCCAGAGCACCCTCATTGGCAAAAGCCTCCAAACCCTCTGAAAAGTAGCAGAAAGCTTGTGTTCCAATTAGCCTCCCAGAGCGAGTAACACGCTTCCAGGCCAAGAGCAACACAGCATTAATTCAGAGCGTTGTATTGTGTGCATGACCTGCAAATCCTGGACTGTTGCTGTTACCAAAATGACCAAATATAAAATATGGGCGGGTTTAACATGTACATCTATCACTTACACTGTCTGCAGAATGTACAACGTAAAAATGTAGGTATGGCAGCAGGGGGAGGCGTGCGCGCATTGCACGGCAGCAGGGGGGAGGAGGCAGGCCGGCGCGATTCACTTGTGAGAGCGATAATTGCTACCATATGGTGGCGCTCGCTCCCGCAAGTGAATCTCCACACATGCACGCGTTGCCATTTAAGGCAATGGAACGCGTGCACGGTTGTAGGTGAAAAAAGGGGACCGATGACTTAAGGTCTCCTCCTATGCAGCGCATGCGCGATGCGTAGGTGAGACCTATAAAGGTGTGTCACGGCATCATCTAAGGAGCATCACACAAGCCACACTATATTGTTGACCAGGTACATGGACATCTTATTCGTGATATGGGATGACTCACTGGTACTGGCCGAGGAATTTAAATACACCTGGGAATAAATTACTTTCATTTAAGATTCCCTCACACCATACCTGAACACCAGATAGAGTTCTTAGATATTGGGGTGAAAGAGGAGGGGGACATTTTGGAAACATTTCTGGTTTTAAAAGAGGCAGCCAGCAGCAGTGTGTTACTCACTAGAAGCCAGCACCCTACTAGTTTGAAATGGAGCATCCCCTATGGGAAACTAGTTAGGGCAAAATGTAATTTAAGTACCCAACAGAATTATGAAAGGGAGGAGACAACAATACTTGATTGTTTTAGGCATAGGAATAATACTATTAAGATCTTGAAAAAAGCAGCGAGAAAAGGGAGGGATAAAACTGGACATTCTCTTCGGTTCATAAAATAAAGGGCCCTTGAACCGAGATAGGAAGGGGCAAAGCAGGTAAGAGCGATGACAACCTTTAATTGTAAATCTGTGAATACACGCAGAGCGGTGAACTAGCATTGGAGAATCGTGATATGTCTTCTTACTTTGATTATGAGGGACATACGAACTCTACTGAACACAGACTTAGCAATGCTGGACGTGGTGCAAGTCTGACTGTTATTTCTAATTTAAGAGCCCTTTACATATTTTCACCTGTAGAGTTTGGGTATTGTTTGACAAAGATGCTGATTGTCCGGAAACGTGTCCCGAACCGAATAAACGACATTGTCCTTTGGAATCTGGAGTGCGGGTTGTCTTATTATGAAGAAGTTTGACTGATAATTTAAAAAAATCAATTTAAAAGATTTTTAAAATGCTCTATGAATATTAAGGAATTTGAAATTGAAATCTAAAACTTAATTTAATATCTTTATCTTGATTTTTGGGAGAAGCGCAAGTACAACAAACAGAATCTACAATGGATGACTGGTGGCTTCAATTTGAAAAAAAAATTGTGATTCAATATTGCATAACTTGTGTATGTGTTTGATGTATACTTGTTTATGTATTTTTCTTTAATGTTGTGGTGTTCAAGTAATTTATATTGTTCAGGCAGGGGTCACTGGCTTCCAGTAGTGATTCATCAGAGGACCAAAGACGTCATAATGTTTAGAACTATTTAGCGAGATTGTGGCTAGGTCACAACATGTGTCGCCCTCTCTCTCACTCTTCCCATTCACCAATACGAACCTCTAGTAAATTAAAGTTTTAAGCAAGAATGCTCCACTGTGCACATGCTACCAAAAAGCAACACACAACTATACAAGAGAACCCAGAGCAAAAATGCTCTACGGTGCTATACCAATGAAAGCAGGCGCTTTGCAGATGCGGGAACATGCAGCGCCCACCGGGTCACTGAATACTGCTATATGCTCAGTGGTCGAAGTGGGGAAAAAAAGTAGGGGAACTGTGGGCGGAGAATCAGGGGGCGGGAATAAACAGAGGATTGGGTCAGTGGGCGGAGTCAGAGGTGTGGCTAGAAAGAGCAAAACATACCAATTTTTAGTATGTTTGGTATTTCACTGACCAGTTACAGCTTAGAACAGGGGTCTTCAAACTGTGGGGCGCGACCCCCAGGGGGGCCGTGGAGTGATGCAAAGGTGGTCGCGCCTTCCAAGTCACACTTCTGCCCAGGCCCAAGGGCTTCAGCCCCCCCCCCCACACACTTTCCCCGTCCTGTGTCATCAGCCCGGGCTGCTGCAGTGAAACTTGAGCTGCTGGGGGCTCAGCTGGGCAGTGTCTGGATTCCTATCTCCGGCACCCCCGTGTTTTTTCACAGGTCTTTAAAGACCATTTAACATGCCTTTGTAAACTGGTTACAGAGGCTTAGGTTTTTTTGCTGGTTCCAGTACCCCCTGGGTCCCCACTGTGCCTATTCCTTACATTTGGATTTTACATTCACTGCCGTAGCGTGAGAATGCATTTCATGGAAAGGAATACAAAGTTGGCTTCCTGGGGGCGCCGTGTGTGAAAGTTTATTGTGCTTTTGAAGCACCTGCTGCAGCGTTTCTTTCCCCGGCAATTACCAGGCCTCACATAAATGTCAAGATAACTTGTGTGATTAATTATCTTCCTGGAGAGAGATCAGAATTTTGTATAGTTGAGGTTTTGACTTAGGTGAAGTTAGTGCAGAGGGTTAATATGCCTGCTGCAAAGAACGTGTACCAAGTAGATTACAGAGTGTGTATGATGTGAAGAGATCAGCAGGTTACTGCTTTCAAAAGAGACATCCTTTTGTTACTTGCAATTTATAACTTAAAGTCCTAATATAGAATAGTGAGCTATTAACTTTCATCCTAGAACAGCATGCACACTACAAAGAATACATTATTAGACCATTGATTAATGTTGCAAAAAGGGTTAATTTGGCTAGAAATCAATTCTTATTATTAAAGGAAACTCCCAACTATGCGGTTTCTTTTTCGACTCTGAGTTTGTGCTTCTCCACACCAAGCACTCTTGAACTATACTGCCTACCAGTATGGATGACATGTGACTCCTATACTTTTAGTCCTTTGGCTTATGTAACATTTCCTATACACTGATTTACACACTTATGATTGATTGTCTCTGTGTAATGTGTGTGTGTGATGCAAAGTGCTCGGACACCCTACACTGGTATGAGTGGCACTATATAACTATTTCAATGCATCTGAGAGTGTGGGGTTATGGAGACTTGGTCACTGTTAAAGGGTGCTAGTGAGAAAATCCGTGGTGGGGGTGGTCATTGGGGGGGCACCAACAAACATTGTCGCACAGGGCACCACCAGCACTAAAGCCGGCCCTGGGAAGTATGCACAGATAAGCGCTGAAAATACCGCTTTAGGTGACTGCTTTTTTTTGTACCGACTGGGCCATCAAAATAATCTGCTGGTAACCCTAACCATAGGACTGGAAGTTTGTTGCAGGATCAGCACATTATTTATTTCCTTCACCCTCGATCCCCGATTAATGCCGCAATAGTTTAACTTAGATCTTAAAGTCTACGCCCCCGTCAATAACATGCTGAGTTACTTCATGGGTCTGGGAATGCACCCTGCATTCAGACAACTCATTCCTCATTCTCGCCCTTTATTGTCACGCTCACCTTGCACTCACAGTGATTACAATGCACTCACACTGATCACCATGCACTTGCACCATTCACCCGCTCACCTTGCACTCACAGTGATCACTCTGCACTCAAAATGCACTTGTCCTGCTCACACTATACCTCAACCTGCAGTCACACGAGTACACTACTCATCCTGCACTCATGTGACACTTCACTCACCTGTCCCCCTCACTACTCAATATGCAACTCACTCAAACAAGCCCATCAGTAATCATACATTCATTCCTCCCATTCTGAACTTGCATCCGCACCCAAAATGAGAGAGGACAGTAAGGGAGTGAGAGAATTTGATTGAAGAGGTCAGGGATGAGGAGAAATGTGAATTGCCGAAGAGAAGTGTGGACACGCAAGAAGTGAGTGTGATCCAAAGGTGAGGGCTTCTGTTAGAACAAAGGGGAGATGTGAAAGAGGAATGGGGGGGACTGGAGAGGTGTAAGATACAAATAGACAAAAATTTGAATGAAGAGACGAGGTGAATGAGAAGTGCTGAGGGGCACGGGAGGTGACAGGGCCAGAGAGGCCATGAGATAAATGTGAGAGACTGTTAGAGATGAGGGCAGTGAAAGGACAGAATGGCAAGAGGTGATTAAAGGTGAAGTGAGAGGTTGAATGGGGAGAGTTCAGAAGTTGTAAAAAGGGGTGAAAGAAAATGACCTGCAAAGTGAGAGAGGGATCCGGGGTTAGGAGAGGAGAGAGGGATGGAAGGGAGGGGGTGAGAGGAAAGCTGCATGGGTAAACGGCTTAACTCTACACAAAACCGCCAGGGTTTTAAGGGACCCCTGCTTCTTCCGGTCAGGGCCAGGTGAGCTTCTAATGTGGCAGCACGTATTGCTGCAGAGTGGAAGGCCCTTCACAAAGGTTGACTTGAAATCTTTCTGATGATAATTGCTGTATTTTGGTTATAAATGGGTACTGATTGGGTGAAATCTTTCCTCAGCGTTACTGTGTGTAACAAATATCAAAATAATGAAGCAATGCTATCCCAAAATACGCGGCATCACATAACCTCATTTACATTTTCATCCCACGCAATTTAGTCAACAGGTTTAGACATTTTTGTCAGGAGGGGGTCCTTACGCCTCAAAATGTTGACAGGGGGGTCTCGGCATCCAAAAGTTTGAAGACCTCTGGCTTAGAATGTTATTTAATCCAACCAATAGATACACATTTATTTGAGGTTTAACCTCTTCAGTGCCCATGACAAGATAGTCTCGTCATGGAGCACGGTTGCGCTGTGCCCATGACAAGACTATCTCGTCATGAACCCCACCCACTAGTGCAACGCCCGGCACAGGAGGGGGAAAGGGCGTGGCACTGAAGGGGTTAATATATGAGTTATTGACATTGAAATACATTTACAATGTGGGATATTTTTTCAATCACGGAATATTCTCTATACGCTTATAAGTGGAATCATAAGCCATTTGTCTCCGAGCCATGCAGTTTCTTTCATCAGCACCTCTCCTTTTTTCAAACCATTTCTGAACATAAAATTTGGGTTTAAATTCTATGACAGCAGACCCCACGTTTTGGGGATCACTATTGATTATATCATTCTGTGCCCCACGATCAATGCAAAATTGTAGTCCTACATTTTTTATGTGCTTCACGCAACATGTCATGAAGCCAGCATTAGATGCCTCTTTGTTTCCTGTTATTGCATCTAGACATAGCACTCAAAAGTGAATATATACATCTAAAACAACCCAGACATGTTGTTTTTGCAGATGCTTTAAGCAGTATCAGATGAATGAGATACAACTATTATATTAGTAGGACGTGTAATTACTACTCAAGGTAGTTAGCATTGAGAATTGCAAATGTATCAACTCTGGAATTATGAGTGTAGGAAGCTCGTTCTGCGTACACTATACCTTACTGTGGCATGGTATATAAAGAGTCCAGTGGATTTCCAAAGGCTTACAAAGGTAAAAGTAGATGATACCTTACTCTCTATTTGTGGTAGTGTGGGTGAGCAGTAATGCTTTATCAGAGAGTAGTGGTGAGCATTTATTGTACACACTCAGGCAAGAAATGATAGCACACACTCAAAAAATGAACTCAGACCAATTGTTTGTATAAAAACACTTTTTATTGTATTTTATTTTTAGAACCAAGCAGGACTTGGTAATGATAAGTAAAATTGTAATTTCACAGACAGGTTGATAAGAATATGCAAGCTGAATTAATTTGACTTTGTTACAGGTTGGTACAATGCTTAAAAACAGTTGTACTTACTTTTGGATTACTTTGTGATTACTTTTTAGGTTACTTTTTCTACTCAGTGTGATATGCCTAGATATCACACTGGGTCATTTCCTAGACAAAGGTAAGTAAAACACTTTTACATTAAAAATACAGTTACTTAGGTTTCCATACAAACACAACTCAACACAGAACTTTTTCAGAGAAAAACAGTCTTTGCAATCCTACGGAGGAAAATGTGGTTATCGGTTTGCAGGTAAGTAATCGGTCTTGAGGGTTGAGTTACAGGGGTTAGAACAAGGAAAACCCCAGGGCCAAGGATGAACTCAAAAAGCACCCTCAGCAGCACTATGGCAGCTGGGTGCAGAGTGCTGATTCCCAATGTTAGCCTATGGGGCTAGGGGGGCCTTTGGTTGGTGGCTGCTCACGGGCAGACTACTCGGTCTTGGGATCCAAGCTCCTAGGGTTAAGGACAGGGCAAAGGGGGTCCCAGGTCAGCACTAAGTCCACAACACAAGCGGGGCCGGGATGGCCGAGTGCAGAGTGCTTAGGAGGACTCAGGAGCCCAATGCAATCCTACGGAGATTGCCTGTTGTGTTTTTTAGCTACAGGCTCGGTCCAAGAAGACTTCCAGGAGGAACCAACAGCTGGGCAGGTAAGTTTGAGGGCTCGGAGATGTAGGTGCACTTCAGGTCCTCTTCTCTAGGGTGCAGGGCGGCCGGATGCAGGGGTGCCTTTTGAGGTCAGATTTCACTCAAGGTTGGGGGGGGGTCTCCTTACAGAGGCTGCAGGCAATTTCAGGGAGTCCTGGAGGGGTCAACCCATGGAGGACTTGGACTCCGGAGCGCTGGGGGACCTCGCTGGGACTGGTGGGCCACTTGGACTGTAGGCGACGGGTGGAGTGGTGGTTCCAGGCATTGGGTTTCTCTGTCTTCAGCAGGCTTAGAGTCTTTCTTTGGGGATTCTTTTGAACAGAGTTGCTGTTCACAGGATATCCTCTGTTAAAGGCATTCAGTCCTCCCAGGGGTTCTGGAGGTCACTGGCTGTAGGACAAGTCGACTTCTGGTGCAGGACCTCTGGAAACTGCAGATGGACTGGGGCCAAGTCAGTTCTCCTCTGCTGTGCATCTTCTTTCGTCCTTCTTTGTAGGTTGTGGGAATCTCCCTTCTCGGTCCAGGGCAGCCCCCCAAATCACAGTATTTAGGTGGCATTTTAGGGGTCTCGGATTAGTAACCAATAGGCTACTGACCTTAGGGTGACTGCACCCTTGGTGTGCTCACCCCACGTGGGGGAGTGGGCACAATCCCTAACCCGGATAGGAGAGTGCCTGCCATCTGCAAGATGACAGGCACTGAAGAGTGGGCTTCACCTCGCCTCCCCCACCTGAGGGGTGGGGTTGGCAGAGGTGGGCACATCTACTAGGGTGTCCTAATTTTGCCCTCCTGTCTTCCCGCTGAAAAGGAGGTGAGGCAGGAAGGGGGCCTGCTCCTGATAGCAGGAGAGGCTGGGGGTGGCGTTGCAAAGGCGGCAAGGCCTTTGAAGCTCCCCTGCCACAGATGGCTCTCCCTGACCTGAGGGAGGTGTGAACACCTCTGCCCAGAAATGGCTTTGTTTCTGGCCTCAGAGAGCGAAGGCTCCCAACGCAGGGGTCCAGAAACTTGTCTCGTAATAGCAAGCTGGTGTCTACCAGTCAGGGAACCCACCAGAGGCTGGTTGTTTTTCAGGTGGCATCTCTAAGATGCCCTCTGAGTGCAATCTAGAATAAATTCCACACTGGCATCAGTGTACCTTTCTGCACAAAAACAATCCTGAGAGGCTTTTTTCTCTTTTTATGTGTGCTGCACATATAGAAAGAGGAAACAATAAAGATATTTCTCCTTGTTGTGCCTCCCTTGGGGGAGGTGTAAGATTTTGATGCATTCCCAGGTTTACAAGTCCATGTAAATATGAGAATGCGTCAAAAACCATGGAAGTTGAGTGGGAATACCCACTGCAATGCCATCCTTGTGCAGAGTAAGTCAAAGCAGCGATTTGCGCTGTGTTGCATTACTCCATATTTATGAAGCCATTCAATGTCATGCAAAGTGGCTTTGCGTGGCTTCATAAATATGACTTGGAGATTTGTGTCATGTATTTACCACGTTCTGTGGTGCAAGCATGACGCAAGGCCCTCATAAATATGCCCATTAGTTTTGTGTACGTGCAAATCATGCATTGCCGATCCCTGGCGAGTTGCACTACTTCTGTTGGAACAAGGCCAACGGAGGCAACAATGGGTGAGGCGGACTGGCCTCAAGGGTCCTGTAACCTCAATGACAACGTCTCTGTTGATCTAGGGTGTGCTGCTTTGTAGGCCTGCCTGCAAGACTGAAGGTGAACCTAAGTATGGATTGTGGTGGACAGGGCTTAAAGGTTAGCCCACACTGGCCACTGGTAGGGTCCACCTGCTGGTGCTAAGAGACCAGGGCTTCTATGGTCTAGCGGGGGCGACCTACGGTCCAGTAGGGAAATGTGCTCCCTCAGGATAGTTGTTTAGGTGAATGGTCATGATGCCTGATCCTGGTTCCCCAGTTCCAAATTTGGTAGCGCTGGCCATAGTGCCACATCCTCTTCCCCCTAAACACTTTTCTGCCCCACAGAGAGAAACATGCACTGCCTTCAGCTACAACGCAATTGTGCCCTGTTATAAACGCCTGGATGTGATGCAATTCAAATTATGCACTGCCTGGAAAGAAAATAAAAAATCTTGGAAAAAGCAAACACTCATAGGGAATGCAAGATTTTGTAAAGCATGCGAAATATAAGCAGGAACAACATGGTCACCGTAACGCTTTAACACTCACTGTTCAGAAATCAATGAGTGTCTTTTGCCTCAAACGTTGAGGACACGAGTACAGGGCTGCTCCTGTACACAGGTGTGACTTTGTTGCACTCATGGACAGCAAGGAAGGGGTTAAGTAGGGCTCAGAAGATAAAGGGACTCTTCAGGAAAATATGATCTGACTCATGGAAACCCACAAGGGCTTCTCCACATTCATGCCAGCTAGCTGCTCAAGCATCGACATTATGTATTCAAGTGCCCTGCAAAGGATACTTTTTGAACTGTCCAGCTTGGCTAACTCTCCTTCCCACAAAAAACTTGAGTTCTTGAGAGTAAAAGGCAAAAATTATATTTTCACTTGGGAAGTGAAGGATACATCCAACTTTATTTTTTTGGGTGACACTATAATATGTTAGTGATGCTGAAAAGCGTCGCTAAAACAATTCACAAACCTAAGAGGTCCCAAAGGCAAGACCCATTGGCTTTGCTAATGCTTGTTTAGATATCTCATTTGCTAAATGGGGCACTTTTAATTTGGTGCCACACAAGGCTGAACTGGGATCCAAAAGCAACCCTGGCACTGTGTCCATCCCCTGTACGGTGTGTTGCGAGCGAACGCAGTAAGCAAGCCTGACTACTACAAAGGGGACATGGGAAGAGGGTGTTCTCTCTCCAAGAAAATTTTGAAAAAATTACAAAAAGAGTGCATTCTACAACACATTTTATTATATATTCAATTGTATTGGCATTTAGAGCACAGTAAATGATGACCTTACAGTGCACCAGGATATGACAATCATGTAGGGGCTCTTCAATGTTTCCCTCACTATCACCCTCCAACACTGCCCCTCATCTCTCCATTGCCCCTCTCACATGTATTTAATTTGTCTCATAGAGCCTCTCATAGCAGTGTAGCTTTGCGCGACAGGGAGGGAGCAGGAGAGGGCCATATTTTCAGAGATATGGCTCACTCCTCCCCTTTCCCTTGCGCCGGCGCTCATTACACCTGCCGTGCGCCACACACACACACACACACCCCTTAGCGCCATAGCGCTAGGGTGTGTGAGTGAGTCCAGCATAGGTTTTGTACAGGAAGGGTACCCTTCCTGTACAAAATACGATGCCCAGACACATGCAACGTTTTTCCGACTTTGCAGCATGCATACAAAGTCGGAAAAGGAAGGAGAAATTAAAGCATTTCTCCTTCCGTACGCCTACTTGAAAAGGGCTCCGTTTTCTCACGCTAAACCCAATCTACTTCATTTAGTAAATTGGGTCTAGTGTGAGAAACCCTGGGTGGGTGCTTGGGAACACCCATGCTCCATCCTTGATACGCCCACATGGAGCTAAGTAATGCAAAGAAGCGCAATGTGCTGCTTCACATTACCTTTCCGTTCTTTCCAAGTAAATTGGGAAAAAAAGATTTTGCGCCGATTTGCATCACTTTTGTGACACAAAAACAGTGCAAAATCTTAGTAAATCTCCCCCTTAGTGTGCTGGACAGCCCTGCTAGTTTTGTTACTGGGGGGTGGTTGTGTAGCACCGAGTAACAAAACTAGCCTCCCACTCCTCCAGCCTCCCTCCCGATGCCCATTACGCCAGTCCGGCCTGGGAGCCTGGACCTATTTGTTTTCACAGTCGGACCCTGGATGGGGTCCACAGGGGGCTCTGGTGCTCGGGTGTCACAGAACTGGACTCCTCGGGCTGCTTTTATGTCATATCCTTAAAAAAGGTAAACAGTATTTTTAAAAATACCCATACCTGAACAAAGACAGAGCAGTAGTACACAATCTGTAAAATAAAATAAGGAAGACATTAACGTTTTCAACAGGTTTTTTTTTTAAAGCGCCAAGGTTAGGGCACAATCTGCCACAAATTCTATTACAGGACCGGAGGCTTCGTATTATGCTTCTCTTTCTATTTATTGCTACTCACAGCAGCCAATGAAAACTTTTCTTATGTAAAACAAACTACATTTCCCATGATGCATATACCACATCACTTCCTGCAGGGCCCCATAAGAGCCAGTAACACCGGAACTAGTCCTCTTTCTTTGCTGCTCACGCAGACAGTTAAGTTGAGAGCTCCGATTTTACATTGATTGTACTATGGCTTTTGTGTACTGGTGATGCAATGTTATTGTGATAACAGTTTCGTGGTGCAGCGGTAGCATTGGCGAGAGCGCCCTGGGCTTATGCAACCCTCGGGTTGAACGGTCCGATCAACGCGCGGTGGCGCTTGGTGATTCCCGCTGTGTGCGGAGTGATCTTGGGGGCATTGCGGACGATTGTGGTCTGTGGCGCGAATGCGCGCATACTTGAATAATTGGTCAGTTTCAACGCGGTGCTCGGCCGCTCCGATTACCCCGATCAGTGCGTAAGCGCTTCTTTAGTTCAGGATCAGCACACGGTACCACCCCACCTTCGGTGGGCTCAATTTTATGCTTTATGTGGAGCTGAGGCTCCCCTGATAGGCCGATGACGCCGGGAGCCTGTTAGTTTTGCTTTCGATCACGTTCTCACGTGCGTAGCCCAATTGGGCTGTTTTGGTAGGATTTGGGCTACGCACATCGAAACGACCCGGTTTGATGTTGTTAGTTTCACTTTTAGGCATTTAGGCTGTTGTTTCCTTCAGAGAGCACTGCTTACGCCTGGCTGGCTGCAAAAACGTCCTGGGCCTGGAGGGAGCACACCTCCTTGGATCTTATTCTTGCTCTTTGGCTCCACTACGCCCTGGGGGCTGTAATAATTGGTCTACAGCTGCTGCTGAGGAGCTAGGTACTGGTGCTGTTGTGCTGTGGGTTGGCTCCCCCTTTGGATTATCCTTCCTTGCTGTTGCCTTATGAGCAAATACATTTACAAGTTTGGTTCCACTATGGATAATTGGGTGCATTACGAGGAGGATGATACCTTGTATGAAGAGGAGGTAGGGAGACCTGCCATTGAGGATAATATTGTTGAGGCCCTGGACGCTTCTGTGCAGGAGTCGGTCAACAAGGCCCTGGAAAAGACAGTTCCGGGAACTGTGCAGCAAGCTTTGGCGACTGCTTTAAAGCCTATTACTAAGCAGCTGGAGAAATTTGCGAAGAAGCATGGCTTCAATACCCAATCGGAGGGGACGTCAGGAGAACCCCGGGCTAAGTCTTGGCCGCATTCCGATTCTTATGAGTCACTTCTGCGCCCGGCTAGGGAGCGTGAGAGGGTACAGGATACTGACTCAGAGTCTACTGCCTCCTCTTCTGACACCCCTGATGACTCCCCTCCCAAAAAGAAGTCTCGGAAGGTTAAAAATGTGGAGACTTCTCCGCCGGCTCCCACGCCCTTTACATTCAACCCCTCGGATATCGTTCACCCCAGATCCTCGGACTGGTTGCCTGCCCTGGAGGTGGCTGCGTATTTACACGAGAACTTGCGCAAGGGCTTTGATAAGGAGGTGCGCAACAGGCTGCGGTCCGAATGTCCCAGACCGGATCTCTCGGACAAGGTGGCGGAAACGCCGGACATTGACCAAGTATGCTTACATTCCTTAAAAAGTTCGCCAAAGACCCCAAGAAGGGGATAGATCGCGCTTGGCGAGGGTGACAAGATAAGCTCCTGGACGTGGTCGGGCCCCTAGCGAAAATATTGGAGATGGCTCTGGAGACACAGGAATCGGGGAGCACGATTGATTCCCATGTGCTGGCAGGCTGGACCCAACGGGCTATCTGCCTGCACGAAAATGCCAACTGCGCGATTTCAACGGAGCGCAGGAAGTCAATATTGATGCGCATGGACTCTAATCTTACAGAGTTGGCTGCGGCGGAACCTGGGCCGTTGGCGGACGGCAACCTTTTTGGTGACCGATTCGTCAAGGACGTTGCAAAATACGTGGGCACGTTCACGACCCTGGACAAGGCTCAGGCTGGGATCAAACGCGTTTTCCACGCCGGTGTTTTCAACCGGGCCGGACGAGGTCGGGGACGCTCGTTTGGCCGTCAACATTCCCAAGGTCCTCAGCGAGGAGATTTCGGACGCGGCAGAGGAGACTGGGACTCCACCCGCGGTGGCACCTTCTACCCCACCAGGCAGCGCTTCAACAAGCGGCGCTTTAACAAGGGATCCTATCGGGGAGGATTCCAAGCCACCGAGTCTTCAGGTGAGTGCTCCAGATTTATTCCCTCTTCCCTTGGGGGGGGCGTATTCGGCATTTCTATCACAATTGGGTTCAGATCTCACAAGACGCCTGGGTGTTACAGACAGTTCAGGGGTTCCACCTAGAGTTTTTTAAGACTCCCTGTCAGGTACATCATCCCAGACAGCTTTCTTTTTCCCAACTAGAGTGCGATTTTATAGATTCAGAAATAGAAGGGTTGCTGCGGAAACGCGCGATAGCTCCTTGCAACGAGGGCCCTCGCGGTTTCTGCAGCAATATTTTTTTGGTGCAGAAGAAAGGCGGTGGTTACAGGTTGGTACTCAATTTGAAAGATTTCAACCACTTTCTGACCTACAAGCACTTCAAGATGGAGGACATCCATCTGCTGGCAGACTTACTAAAGCAAGGGGACTGGTTGGTCCGGCTGGACCTGAAGGACGCCTATCTGTCCGTCCCCATATATCGCCCCCATCGCCGATTCCTTCAATTTCAATGGCGGAACCGATGGTACGAATATTTGGTCCTTCCTTTTGGACTTTCCTCAGCACCGTGGTGCTTCACCAAGGTTCTGAAACCGGTCGTTGCTTACCTCAGAGAGCAAGGGGTTCGCATGATTGTCTATTTTGACGACTTGCTCATCATGGCACAATCTCAGGAGTTAGTAGCGCTCCACTTGCGCATGACCACTCATATTTTGCAGAACCTGGGGTTTGTGATCAACGAACCGAAATCAGTCTTGTCTCCCACACAGCGGATAGATTTTCTGGGGTTCGTCATAAACTCGCAGACGGCCCAACTCAGTCTCCCAAATTCCAAACTTCGGGATATAAAGAAAGAGCTTCGCTCGTTCCTGACCAAACAGATGGTCTCGCTCAGGGGGATTGCCCGGATAGTGGGACTTCTTGCATCGTCCATTCAAGCGATATTTCCGCGTCCCCTGCACTACAGGGCCCTTCAGCGACTCAAAATTCAGCACTTGCAAATGGGCCTTTCCTACACGGACGTAGTCCCTCTTTCCCAAGAAGTGAGGGAGGAGATGCAATGGTGGTTAGCCCACGTCGAGGCATGGAACGGCAGAGCAATTTTTGGCTCTCTCCCAGAGGTAGTCATAGAATCCGACGCCAGCCATTGGGGTTGGGGAGCGCGCTGCGGAAATATTTCCACAGGGGGACGTTGGTCCCTAGGGGAGTTAGATCTTCATATAAATTGTCTAGAGCTCCTAGCAGGTTCGTTTGCGATCCGGACGCTGGCTCCCAAACGGATCTCATGTTGCATCCTTCTTCGGATGGACAACATATCGGCGGTACGGTACATCAACAAATTGGGGGGCACGAGGTCCTCAATGTTGGTGGAGATAACGAAAGCCTTTTGGCATTATTGCCTGAACCACCAGATCTCGGTGATAGCGGAATACATTCCGGGTCAGTCCAATGTGGTGGCGGACTGGAATTCACGCCACCTCAAGGACTACAGCGACTGGCAGCTTCTCCCACGAGTGGTTCTGTGGCTGCAGGAGATTTGGGGGATTTGCGAGATAGACCTGTTTGCCTCCAGACTGAACCGTCAGATGACGAGATTCTTCAGCTGGAGGCCGGACCCTCTGGCGACGGATGCCTTTGCGCAAGAGTGGACTCAGAAATTGAACCACGCGTTCCCACCATTCATCCTCATTCCGCGCGTATTCACTCAAGTGATGCGCCAGAAAGCGGAAGTGATATCAGTGACTCCCTTGTGGAAGTCGCAGCCTTGGTTCCCATTGTTGCTAGAGGCGAGTTGCGACTTCCCCAGGAGGATCCCATGGTCCTCGACGATGCTCCAGGGCCCTAAGGGGGAGAGACACCCGATGGTCCTATCGGGGCACGTGTCCCTGATGGCCTGGAGACTTTCAGGCAGCGTTGGCAAATGCCAGGATTTTCGGACCAGGCTGCAAGCTTTATCAATCAAGCGTGGGCCCCCTCTACCAGGAAGCGGTATGCTTCAGCCTGGGGAGGCTGGGTTCGTTGGTACATGGGACAACATGTGGATCCCGTGGGGGCAGGATTACCCTGTATTGTAAATTTTCTGTCAGAAAAGGCGGCGGAGGGTTTGGCGTATCGCTCGGTTAATAACTTCCGTTCCGCCATTTCGGCAGGCCACACTCAGAATGAGGGCAAACCTGTCGGAATGCATCCTTTAATTTGTAAACTCCTAAAGGGTATCAGAGTAGCTAATCCACCCAAACCGAAGTATTCTTCATTGTGGGATGTCTCACTGGTTCTGCCTCTGTCTAATAACTGGCCGGACAACAACAGGTTGTCCAGGAAACAATTGTCGGCAAAACTGGCCATGTTGCTTTGCTTAGCGGCTTGCAGACGTTCTTCGGATGTTAAAGCACTGGATATTACAGGTAGAGTATTTACTCCGGAGGGAGTTTCGTTTTCTATTACGTCTAGGACTAAAACAATGTCACGTAGTGTGGATTATCATGCTTTTCCCGATAATGCTAAACTTTGTGTGGTTCAATGCCTCAAGGCTTATGAAGAATGTACCAGGTCTATTAGGCCTGATGGTGTGGCACAATTGGTAATAGCTCTGCAAAAACCATACAAACCTGTGACTGCGGCTACCATAGCCAGATGGCTCAAAGATGTTATGCAAGAAGCAGGGGTGGATACCCAAGTGTTTGGTGCACATTCTGTTCGAGGCGCCATGGCCTCTAAGACTTTCATGCTGGGTTCTACTGTACAAGATATTATGCATTCTGCAGACTGGTCGTCTGAATCAACGTTTAAGCAGTTTTATTACAAACCGGTGGGTGATATATCCTCTGTTGTTTTTAATCAGCGTTAAACTAGCATAATAAGAAGCCTCCGGTCCTGTAATAGAATAAAAAATTAGCTAGCATTCGCGCCAAGAATTTTCAATTCTATTAAGGACACGGAGGCGAGGATTATCCCACCCGGTTAAATTACTGTAATGTAATTTTTTGCACACCCGTTGTATATATTCGGATTATACAGAAGTTACGGGTTGTTTTATCTCTGTTTTTTCAGGATCTGACAAGAAGATGGATTAATCCGGTGTGCAGATTGACGTTCTTCCCAGCTGGTCTGGTGTTTTTCCACGTTGGAAGCTGTTGTTGAACTTTAATACTTATTGGACTTTTGTTCGGAGCAAAGAAAGAGGACTAGTTCCGGTGTTACTGGCTCTTATGGGGCCCTGCAGGAAGTGATGTGGTATATGCATCATGGGAAATGTAGTTTGTTTTACATAAGAAAAGTTTTCATTGGCTGCTGTGAGTAGCAATAAATAGAAAGAGAAGCATAATCCTCGCCTCCGCGTCCTTAATAGAATTGAAAATTCTTGGGGCAAATGCTAGCTAATTTTTTATTCCACACTGGAGTCTCTTCCTTTTCTTGTGGCGTCGTCAGTCTGGGTGAGGGCGGGGCCGCCAATGCATCCTGATGTGACATATTGTATTAGTCACAGTGGGGGGGGGGGGGCAGACCAGGAGCATCGTGTAAATGAGATGTAAATCATTGCAGCAGCAGGGCCATCATTGGAAGCCACTTTCTCATGCTGCTGGATTGCTCCTACTGTGCAAAACGGCTTCTACAGTGTTGCTGGGCAGGCCCCTTCCCACAGAAACCGAGGGCAAGGGGGAGGAGGGCCTGCAACTGCAGAGGTCATCATCAATGTGCACTAAACAGGGCCTTTTCCGATCCCGCCCACTTAGACCACTGTATATGCTGAACGGTGTAAGCGGAAACATCTCTTACATGAAGACGTTACTGAACGACCAATGACAGCCTCGCTAGTGTGGGCGCAGGCTACCTACCAATCATAGTGCTCGACTGTGAGAGAAGCAACGGAGAGGAACTGTAACAGCAATGAATGCAGTCCTTGTGCGAGTTGGAACAGAATACACATTACATTACATATACAACAGATGCAACCAACCGCAAATATATGTATTGCCATGAACAGGCACACTCAGTTTATTTGTATGTCATATAACACACTGGGCACCATATACATTACAGGACCTCGTGGCGCAACGGTAGCGCGTCTGACTCCAGATCAGAAGGTTGCGTGTTCAAATCACGTCGGGGTCAAACATTTTTATCTACTGCAGACTTTAAGTGAATTATTATTTTTCTAAAATGTGACCTACATAAATGAAAATCAAGCATAACGATTCTACCTTTAAGCATTAATCTTGGATTCATGGTATATGTTTAGCACCCAGGGACGAGTCGGGTAACTGCAGTAGGCAGCTGAGCGGATGAGCTCACATATTTTGTTTCTCAGTGGGAGCAAACACTGCTGTTTGTTTTCTATTAACGGAATATAGGGATTTAACATCATGATGAAGTCGATGGCATATCATATTGTGCTGCCGATGGGTTCGTTAACCCTTCACACTTAAAACCCAGAACAGAAGCAGGAAATGCCAGCAAGAACTAGAACTGGGAGAGAATTGAGGAAAGCAAAGAGGAACTTCGAGATTTCCAGTGCAGAGATTAAGAACAGTGACTAACCCATTAAAACTTTGCATTGACCTTACGAAAGCAGCTAAAACTACTTAGTCAACATACAGTGAACATTCCCCGACATTTTTGTGTTTCTAAAGAGAGATAAAAAAAATCGCTCATTATCAGCTAAGCGTTGGTGGTATAGTGGTGAGCATAGCTGCCTTCCAAGCAGTTGACCCGGGTTCGATTCCCGGCCAACGCAGCCATCATTTTTCTTCCTTCATTTTGCTATAATAGAAACAATGATGATTCATTTTATTGACAATTATATAACTTTGTTTTTAATCCGTCATATAATCAAACTATAATTTAAATTAAACCTCGATTTTAAGTCTGTCCCACAGCCTGCCGACAAAAGCAGACATTCTTCTCCCTTTACAGTTCTCCAGTCACAATTCCAAACGAGCAGTGTGGACTGAACAGAGTACAGTTGAGCTTACAAGAGGGTAAACAGAGTCGAAAAGGGGACAGTAGTAAATTGAGTTATAAAGGGGGCGTAGTTCCATTGTCACCCATGTGCTAATTATATTTAGGAGCTTAAACATATGGGCGCAGATTTACAAGCCCCTTGCGCACTTTTGCGTAATTTTTAACATGGGAAAAGTGACGTAAGGGTGGCGCAAGCGGCTTGTAAATAAGCCCCATGGTTGCGAACAATAGGTAAGATACATTATTTAATATCCAAGAGATTAAAGAAAGAACCAACAGCAGGTTTCATTTTATCGTGGCCGCTGTATTCGTACACAGAACCTCGCGTGCTAGCGGGCAATTAAAACTGACTAAAGGAACACACAATGTCAGGAATTGTATTCTAAGGGCCTTAATAGATTTTTCTGCATTCACAGATACCGACCTGGAAATGCCAGGCAGGTTGTATAAGTTGCATATGTGAATGAATGCATGCTACAAGTGCTACCAAAACCAAGCAAAGGCCATACACCGTATAACATTTATTAGGGATCTTTTCCTGGTCCCGAAGAAAGCTGGGTGATCCGGATGGGCACACAAATAGCTAGCCGAAACACCTCGACCACAATTATAGATGCGGGAGAGTTAACATACTCCATTGTCTTCTAATACTTGTTTTAAGATTTACCAAAGGACCCTTAGAATAAACTTCCTGCCATGGGACTTTTCTTTAGGCAATTGTAATTGCTTCATCTTGGAAGATCCCATTTTGAGAACAAGATATTAAGAACTCCCTCTACTGGAGAGGTGAGGTTGAGCCCACCAGGATGTATCTACGTTCTGGGTGAGGATTTATTGATGAAGCATGCCACAAAGTTACTGTGGGCAGCGACGTATTGGTAACGCGGGCACTCAGGCAATGCTCGAGGGGCCGGTGTCCAGTTCCAGATGTGGGCTGCTTTTTAGGTCTCGCCTAGCGTTGCAGCGCGTATGCGTTGCTCGCGTAGCGAGACATATTGGGGTAAATGTATTTTAGGAGAGGGTCTTGTAATCCTGCCCATCGTTTCTATTGGGCAATGTCAATATTTATTTAAAACCCTGTGTTCTCATTGCTCTGCAGGGTTTTTGGTTACCGCCCTGTGGCTTTTTTGTACACGCCCTTGTGACACCGAGTCTACGGCGTCTTTCAGTTTTATGGTTGTTCTGTTATCTGAGAAGGCGTGCTAAACTAAGGTTCAGGCAGGGTTTACCAAGGCATCTGCTTTCCAGGCCGTCACGCGCGTCTTCTCTTTCCCTCCCCTCCCCTCCCTCCTCCACCCCCACCCCACTCTCTCTGCTGCTCCTCCTCCCTACATCAAGTGCTGTGTGGGGCGCACCGGCAACAGCTTGTTTAAAATCCCGGGACAAGGAGCAGAGACAGTGTTGGCTCCTTTATATGGGAGGAGGTAAGCGGGGAGTAACGCAGCTCTCTTCGCTCCCACAATGCTCGCAGGACCCTCCACTGAACACAATCTATCAATGCACTAAAATCATGAATGGGGTAACGTTACTCCTTTCTACACAGTGGTGGCCTTGAGAATAAAGATGCATACTGGGTGATGGTTTAATGGGTAGGGCGCCTGCCTGTTGAATATACTATACTGCTCCGTCAATAATATAGGCAGTCCGTAAACACTGGAATGCGTATATTGCTGATAAGATAGCTCATTGGGTTGCGTGCCTGCTGAGGTGCCATTTTACTTCTCTACATAGCAGTGATTCAAGCATACAAATTACTACTTGTTAATAGCTCCTTGAGTTTTCTGTTTAGCTGCTGATGAGGCTGTTGTAAATCACTGGCTAGTAGCCACAAATAAGGATGCCTAATTAGGCGATAATACCTCTATGGGCTGCACGAGGTGCTAGATGTGCATCAGCTTGGGTAATAACGTGCATATTTGTGGAAGCAGGCCTCTTGGCGCTATCAATAGGTTAGAAAGGATTTATTGTTACCCAACGCAGTGGTACGCATCTTATCACCCTCAGAAGGATGGACGGCTGATTGAACCTGCCGGGATTCGAACCTGAGACGGCGAGGTCTAACACATTTTACGGAAGTGGCTGCATTCAGCCAATGAACTACCAGACCTAGTTACATATAGGGCACTAAGAACGTGATGTCACACAGACTTAACAAGAGCGCACAATAGCGTAGCTCTGTGGGCTGCACGAGGTGCTAGATGTGCATCAGCTCAGGTAATGACGTTGCCATGAATGATAATTTCAACTTTAGAGGCCTTGCTTAATGACTGCCTGTACTTCAGGAATATGCCCAACACATCTAAAAATGCTCCAATAAGAGTATAACTCGTCCGGGTCTACCAAAAATAAAATGAAGTTTCTGGGCAAATCACTTAATCCTTCGTGTCTACCAAAAATGTTCTGAAGATGTCGTAGTCCAGTTTAGCAATACAGAACTACAAAAAAAATAAAACTTACATCAGAAATAGTGAACTACTTCAGAGTTAAGATTTGTTTTTCTATTCTCAGACTGAGGACGAAAATGGAGAGCCCGATACGGACCTGTCTCGGCTCCTGCTTTTAACAACTGCCGGTGCTACTGCCGGTGGTGAGCACCGGCAGGACCCGGCCCACTTAAAGCCATGCGTGATATCATGTTTTTAGAAGTGTGTTTTACCTAAAGCGTCACAATGCAGCCTGCATCACGGGGAGGACAGGAGTATTCCGGCAGACTGTGGGGTGTCATCTCCAGTCTAATGGTGCATAATTGATAATATATACTGTATACCTTTTAGGGAAAAAACAATATAAAAACAATATCATGTACAATGCTTAAAGCTTTAAACAATGTCACTGTGAGACCTATTGCATTGTAAATGCTTGTTTGAGTAGTCTGGGGGCCGATTTGGGCAGTGTCTGTGGTGTTCGGATACAACCAGCGGCCCAGTGGGTGCCTGAGTGGCCTTTCTGGAGGCAGATGGTTGCTCATTACCGCCGTTTAGCAACAGGCAGAGGTGTCACTCCCTTTCTCTCTCTCTGGCAGTCCCATTAATGTATGCATACTGAGCGGGGCAGGGGGCATGAGCAGAAGTGGCCTCACTTATTTTCAGGTGTGTGTCACCACTGTAATCTGTGCATATTTCTTAACCCCCCCCCCCTTTTTTTAAATCAAATTTCGCCGAAGCAGTATTTTGAGGAAAGGCAATATGCAAATATGTGCCACTTTTTTTGTGTGTGCCCGTGCCGATTTCGAATCCCAATCCAACCCTGACTGTGGGTCAGAATCATTCCTTACAGGATACAGAGACTAGATTAAAAGCAGTCAAGTCTCTCTGCTTGTTGGACAGTGTCATTCATCATTTTTAAATGGATAGGAATGAAACAAGCAGGAAACAATATCAGTCCGATGGCTAAACTTGTCAGCCCTGGCTTCCCCATGTTGAATATAAACTACAAATCCCTCCTTACTATATTCACTCATAAATACAAGTGGCTAAATAATTTTGTGTCTGGAAATAAATACATCATAGTTGTGTAATTTTAGTTCTAAAAGTAACTATTAGAGTTAAATCTATATGTTATTAGAAAATTAAAATATAGGACTTTTGCAACATATTCATGTTCACTCTCCGATATTGAAAAGGCACACTGTTCCCACAGAAAATACAGAAACACTGTGCTTGTGGCATTAGACACATGCAAGAACTATCGGCATATTGATTATAGCAATCAAAATGTTTCTAGTTGTTCACCGTGAGATGGAGTCTTCATAATGCATGGAAGTGTGAGGCTGCAATTCTGCGAGAAATGTCTTTATAGGGTCCACATCTCACTCACTGGTGAACACTCCTGCAGATAAGATGCAACCTAGGTTCCATCGAAAGGTGTGTGGCACTTGAACAGTCTCTGCTGGGCCAAGACTCAGATGCACCCAGTGCAGCAACCTTTTTTGGCGCCTCTCCTCCCTATGACCTCCTCCTTAGGTTTCCTCTCTAGCACCCAGCAAAAGTACCCCTCATCCCTTCACAGCTCTTCTCTCGCGTACATTTAATTTGTTTTTACAGAGCTGGCAAAGACTGGCTTTAGAAATCCACTCAGGTATCCACAATAAAAGTCTCTGGGGCATATTATCAAGCACGGCGTTAACATTATCGCCGCTTTAGCAGCAGAAAACTGCCGCTAAAGCGGCGATAATGGGCTTGATAATATGCCGCAGAGAATTCCAATAGAAGCCCATGTTGACACCAGAACATGGGCTGCTATGGGAATTCTATGTCAGGACAGGAGGCTCCGATTATGCTTTCTCATTTCTTTATTAGAAATGCTCAGCAGCCAATCAGAAGAACCGTTGTATAACGAAAAAACTACAGTACCCATGAACACCAGGGTACCACGTGACCAACCATAGAGTCTCACATATAAAAGCTAGTGTAGGTAAAAGTACGTCCTCTTTCTTTGCTGCTCCGCAGCCAGTTAAGTGCCTTTTGTTTACCTTTCTTTGATACTTTGTGCATTGATACTTTGTTGCGCTATTTTCTGTATGCCGCTTTGACGCGCTTGCTTGTGTCCTTTGGTTGCTTTGATGCTTTATTACTTGGATACTTTGTTGCGCTGCATGCCGCTGTCAAGCGCTTACTTCGCTCGGTGTTTTTGAACGCGCGGTGCAGAGTCTGAGAGCGTGGTCTCACCTCCCGAGGTCCGGACGCTTGTCGGAGCATCTGTGTCTGGTATTCAGTGGAGTGGGAGTACAGGGACTGGAGGACTAGCGCGCGAGCTCCTCTTTTTTGCTTTATCGACGAGGCGGCCGTTACCGCGCATGCGCGGCGGCCATTTTGTTTGTTTATTTTGTGTGTTCCTCACAGAGAGTACGATTGAGCCGGTGGTTCATGCACTGCTGCCCACAGCCTCGGTTTTGCTTCAGCCCCATCGACGCCCTTTGCATTTTAGAGGCATTGGGCTGCATAATAACGCATAGGCTCTGCCTAGAGTGATATATATTTTCAGCAAGCCCTCCCTCCACACTTTATTTTACATACTGGGTCAGGTTTTTTACCTTTCCTTCTGGCTTGCTGTGGGGTCCTTCACTCCCCCTGCATTGTGCCTTTGGCATACCTATATTATTTGAGTGTCATCTTGTGGGCATTAATATCACAGTTCTGTGTGAGAATGGAAGATTATCTTGATGACGATGACTACTCCTTTGAGGATGACGACTCTAGTTTTCTAGAGCAGGATTTGGTGGAGGCTCTGGACCAAGGGGTGCAACACTCCGTTAATAAAGCCCTTGTCCACGCCATCAATCCTTTGAAGCGTCATTTGACGACCTACGCCAAACAACAGGGTTGGTTGCCTTCTTCCCGTTTATCAAAATCTCCAGCTAATACGCATAGGTCGGATTTTAAAAGATTGGCTAAATCTTTAGCCTCAGACAAGGCTTCCTTCTTGCCATCAGTGGGCGCTTCTGCCTCCTCTGGTCTTCTACAGACACTGAAGGTCCTCCTTCCTCTCCTTCAGATCAGGATGTTCCGCCCGCCACGCAAGAAGTCTCGTAAGGAGCATTACGTTGATGCTCCTACTCATCCTCAGGTCCTTACCTTCGAACCTTCTGACCTGTATCATCCTCACTCCTCTTCCTGGCTACCTTCTCCTGCGGTGGCGGCCTATGTTGAAGCGCACATTCGACAGCCCTTTGAGAAGGATGTCAGGGCTCGCCTCCGGTCTGAGTGCCCTCGTCCGGATCTCGCTGATCACCTAGCGGACACTCCGGAGATTGATCCTACAATGCTCTCATACCTTAAAAAATTTGCGAAGGATCCGAAGAAGGGTCTTGACAGATCCTGGCGCTCCTGTCAGGACAAAATGCTAGATTTACTAGGTCCACTTACCAAGATTCTGGATCTTGGTTTTCAGGCCAAAGAATCTTCTTCTCTCGTGGATCCTGACGAACTTATCGAGTGGTCTCAGAGGGCTATTTGCCAGCTAGGTAACGCTAACTGTGCGATTTCGAGCGAGCGTCGTCGCTCCATTCTTCTGAAAATAGATCCGAAGTTGGCAGAACTCTCCACTTGTGAATCCGGTCCAGTGGCTCAGGGTCTTTTATTCGGCCAGCCTTTTCTTAAGGAACTTTCCAAGTTTGTTGCGACCTTCAGCGGTCTTGATAAGGCTCAGGCTTCGCTCAAACGTGCACTTCGTCCAGTTTTTGCCAGGGCCGGACGACATAGGGGACGCTCGTTCGGCCGTGGCTCTCAGCATTCCTCCCACAGGGGTTTTCCGTCCCAGAGAGGTGGTAGTCAGGAGTCTGGATATAACTCACGCTCCAACTTCTATCCGTCCCGCAAAGGGAGAGGTCAATTTCGTAAAGGCCGTTCCGGTGGAAACCAAGGTGCCTACAATGATTCAAACACCTCAGGTGAGTTTGATTCCTTTTTCCGAGGTGGTTCTGGGGGGCAGAATACGATTTTTTCTACACAACTGGCGTCTAATCAACTTCTCTTACCCAATCAAAAGATTCGGTACATCAAGAGGGAATTGAGGTTGGTTCTTTCCAGACGGACTGTGTTGTTGAGATCGTTAGCACGTGTTGTCGGTCTATTGGCGTCCTCCATTCAACCAATCTTCCCGGGTCCTCTGCATTACAGGGCTCTTCAGAGGTTGAAGATTCGTCACCTCCAAAAAGGTCTTCGCTATTCCGATCAGATTCCTCTTTCCGAGGATGCAAAGAGAGAGATGCAATGGTGGTTAGACCATATGGAGGCCTGGAATGGGCGAGCCCTGTTCGGTTCCTCTCCAGATCTGGTGATAGAATCCGATGCCAGTTTATAGGGTTGGGGAGCCCGGTGCGGTCCCGTCTCGACCGGGGGTCGGTGGTCCTCCCAGGAGTTGTCCCTTCACATAAACTGCCTGGAACTCCTGGCGGGTTCCTTTGCGATTCGGTGTTTTTCTCCTCTTCAGTCCAATTGTTGCATTCTTCTCCGCATGGACAATGTTTCAGCGGTCCGGTATGTCAACAAGTTAGGGGGAACGAGGTCCAAGATTTTGGCGGAGATCGCCAAAGATTTTTGGCACTTCTGTCTTCAACAGAAGATCACAGTTATTGCCGAATATCTTCCCAGCTGCCACAATCAGATTGCGGACTGGAACTCTCGCCATCTTTGCGACTTCAGCGATTGGCGTCTTCATCCTCGCATTTTTCGCATTCTCCTTCGGACCTGGGGTCAATGTCAGTTAGATCTGTTCGCTTCTCGCCTGAACACTCAGCTCCCTCTGTTTTTCTGCTGGAGGCCGGATCCGAAAGCCCTAGCCACGGATGCGTTTCTTCAGACTTGGCCGTCGCCGCTGTGTTACGCCTTTCCCCCGTTCATGATGATTCCCAGGGTTCTGGCTTACACAAAACGTTTTCAAACAGATCTAATTCTAATTGCTCCTCTGTGGAGAGCTCAAGCGTGGTTCCCGGTTCTTTTGGAGATGTGTTGCGCGGTACCGTTCCTTCTTCCCCAGAAGTGGAATCTTTTGTTGGATCCCCTCGGCAATCCGCATCCCCTTGTTCTATCGGGCAATCTCCTTCTGTTAGCGTGGCGAATTTCGGGGATCGCTGGTCGCTCCCAGGCCTTTCACGCGACGCTTCCAAATTCATCAGTGAAGCCTGGTCTCCCAGTACTCACAAACGATATAGAGCCTCATGGAAACGATGGTGTGACTGGTGTCTTCAGCGGGAAGTTGATCCCGCTTCAGCGGATGTGGCTCTGATTATTAATTTTCTAGCCTCTCTCGCTTCCTCCGGTTTGGCTTATCGCACGGTCAACAACTTCCGTTCCGCCATCTCAGCGGCTCATGTTCATATCGATGGTAAACCTGCGGGTGAGCATCCCTTGATTTCCAAATTGCTTAAGGGCATTCGTTTGTCGAATCCTCTGTGTCCTAAATATGTCTCGCTTTGGGATATCTCCATTGTTTTAAGATTTTTGGAGGCTTGGCCTTCTAATTCATTGCTTTCCCGTAAGCAACTCTCAGCCAAACTGACTATGCTATTATGTCTTGTTTCTTGCAAACGAGTTTCTGATGTGCGTGCGTTGGACTTGGCAGGTCGCAGTTTTACACCCGAGGGTGTCACCTTTCTTCTTTCCAAACGCACCAAAACGGCTACTACTTCAATTACCTATCCTTCCTTTCCTCATCATCCCAACCTTTGCGTTGTTCAATGTGTCAAGGATTATGAGGTATGTACTGCCCCTTTACGTTCAGATAAACAGGGTCAGTTACTTATTGCTTTGCAGAAACCTTTTCGTCCTGTTACCCCTGCTACTTTATCTCGCTGGGTTAGATGGCTCTTGTCTGAGGCTGGAATTGATGTTTCCATTTTTGGTGCTCATTCGGCTCGTGGGGCTATGGCCTCTAAAGCGTTCTCGATGGGTGTTTCATTATTGGACATCATGAAAACGCAGATTGGTCTTCTGACTCTGTGTTCAAAACATTTTATTACAAACCTATTGAGCATATTGCTTCTGTAGTGGTGGATCAGCTTTGAACAAGCATAATCGGAGCCTCCTGTCCTGACATAGAATTAAAAATTTGCAAACATTCGTGACAAGAATTTTCAATTCTATTAAGGACAAGGAGGCGAGGATTATCCCACCCAATGTCATTGTTATATTTGCATATGATTTATGTTTGATACACTTCATTGGTTTCTCTCTTTACCCCCCCCCCCTTTTGTTGACTTCACTCTCTTTATGGGATGAGTATTACGGCTGTATATTTATTTTCAGGTTCTGACCCGAATTAGCGGTCCTTCTGTTCCACCTGCTTACCCTGTTGGATGGTCTACTGCCTCCTGTGATCTGCGGTTGCTGTGTTCTATATCATCAGGGTGATCACCGGCTGTTGCTGATGGATTCTTTTACCTGGCATTCATCGTTTTTCATTGGACTTCCTGTTTCCTGTGAACTGTTCCTCACCAAAGAAGGAGGACGTACTTTTACCTACACTAGCTTTTATATGTGAGACTCTATGGTTGGTCACGTGGTACCCTGGTGTTCATGGGTACTGTAGTTTTTTCGTTATACAACGGTTCTTCTGATTGGCTGCTGAGCATTTCTAATAAAGAAATGAGAAAGCATAATCCTCGCCTCCTTGTCCTTAATAGAATTGAAAATTCTTGTCACGAATGTTTGCAAATTTTTAATTCTCCTGGGCATATTATCAATCCCATTATCGCCGCTTTAGCGACAGTTTTCTGCCGCTAAAGCGGCGATAATTTTAACGCCGTTTCTTGATAATATGCCCCATTGTTCTATTTTTCCCTTGATTAGGTTGATCAGAATTTTAAAGCCCAAAACAGGGACATTTCACAAAAAAAGAAGAAGGACTGCAATTTTACTTCAAGAGAGCACACAGAATGACAGCGCTCCTTAGCAGAGAAGTACAGAACAGGCAGTAAGAACATACATAAAATGCAGTTTTTAAACCCAGTAGATTGCCTGCTAATTAAATTGCTTTCTTGAAACAAATGCTAACTATCCCTGCTTTGTAAAACATAAAAAAGCACCTCCCGCCGTTTTCAGTCGACCCTCTTTAAAAACCGAGACATGAGTTAAATTTCCTGAAATCTTATGGGACAGCTGGTGAAAAACCAGGACACCTGGTCACACTATCCTTGGTGCCACACCTTATTCTAACGCTCTTTTGAATTAAGGCAGTTACCTGTATATCATTTAGTGGTGCAATTGACATTCTGTTAGTCCTCTTTTTATTTCCAGTAAGATCCTGTACATATACTAACCCCAGTTACAGCAATTAGCTAGGTGCAGATGTTTCTGCACCTAATTCGCCCTTTCTAGCGTTAGGCGTACCTCAGAGTTTACCTACGTTAAACAGATTGTAAAGTGGTCCTGCAATTTAGCAAACTTAAAAAAACAATACAAACAATATTTAGCCATAAAACTATTCACACTTTCTGTCACACACAGTGTGTAGCAATTGTATACCTCTAAAGTTCTTGGAGCCACCGTACACAGGATAATGTGCTGCTTGGCTAAACATTTATAAAGTACAAAAGGCGAGGCCTCTTGGCTATGCCAATGCATGTTAATTTTACAACAAAAATATATTCTGTTGTGTTATTGTAAAGGTTGAGTGGTGTACAGCCAGGGGGAGGTGGGGGATTTTGCAGGAGGCAACAGGCTTGCACACAGTTGTATTTAAACTTGGTAGGACTTGTGTAGTGGAGTAATCAAGGCGCACTAAAGGGGGCACTTAGGGTTTCTTTGAGGAAAGCATTTCACCCTGCAAAATCACTTTCAAACGCATATAAAATAAATATATGTACTATGTGGTAGACCCCTTGAATCTAAAGCTGAGTTCCACATTTCTAGATTAGTAAACGAATTTGCAAATTATATCTAAATGAACATGCTAATATTGAAATAAAAAAATTGGAGCTGCATTGGCCGGGAATCGAACCCGGGCCTCCCGCGTGGCAGGCGAGAATTCTACCACTGAACCACCAATGCTTCGCTGAAATTTGCTATACCGGTTGCTTACACATAGGCGAGATTGAATTGTTGGTGCGCAGTGACCAAGGAATGGTTATTATTTTACATCTTATTTCTTCCTGGGCGACCGAAAATAGCACTAAGCAAGTCTGAGTCGAAGAGAACTCCCATATAGTCTTGAATCCCGATGACGGATGGCTAAGAGCAGACACTACACTCGCACTGGGAAGAAATGACTGCTGATAATATTTCCCTCCGACAGCAGGTAGCCCTTGGAATCATCACACTAGGAGGCAATAGCCGAGTACCAACATTCAACTGTTGAGACACTGCATTCACTTAAAGCAGTGGAGGACAAGTCGATTTGTTCACGTGAGATTAGACATCCATCGCACGTGCAATCACCGCTCCACCACGAGGTATGCAACACATTTGTTCTTGTACACGTCACTGAGCTCAAAAAGGGTACATAGCAACCGATATTCCACGAGTTCCCCGCCTAGTTTCTGGCTTGCAGTAATTAAGGTATTATTTGGCACTGCCTCGAGCAGCATTTCTTCCTTTTACTTTTCCAGTGCTCACTCACAGTCATTGCAACGGGACCTCGTGGCGCAACGGTAGCGCGTCTGACTCCAGATCAGAAGGTTGCGTGTTCAAATCACGTCGGGGTCAAAGATTCTTTTTTTACCTATTGACAATCTATGTTAATATTTCTTCTGCATTGTAAAAGTGACATATATCTGAAGAAAATAAATATCTTCTCTTAACAGCCATTTCTTCATATCATGTAATGTTTCGTGAACACGTTTAGAGTATACACAATTACCTGCTACTCGGCGTAGTATATTTGAGTGCAGTTTTAATGCCACAAAAACACCTTATGCTATTCGACGCAAACAATTCGAAGGTTTTCTAACTTTAGAAGCCCAATGATCAATAATCTAAGGTTTACATATTTTTTTTTTTTTTTTACAAAATGTACCTTGGCAAACGTACCTGTGCATGCCTTGGTTACAAAGCGGTGAATGATCAAAGCCAAGCAAGAAGAGAATTCAGAATGAAAAGTCTGCCATTGCAAAC
This sequence comes from Triturus cristatus, assembly GCF_964204655.1. Lineage (NCBI taxonomy): Eukaryota > Metazoa > Chordata > Amphibia > Caudata > Salamandridae > Triturus > Triturus cristatus. Next base: position 721,936,619 of record NC_140595.1, read on the forward strand.
ATCTGAGTAGATCTGATCAATTTTTATTTTATTGAAATATACACGAGTCTGTGCACAGGCTCAGGAATGCCTCCACAGCAAGTAAGAAAGTGTTCGTGATATAGTGGCGAGCAAAGCCGCCTTACTTAACCCAGCCAACTCAGTCTAGCCTTTTCTTACCAGTGTTTTAAATGGAAATATAGAAGTGCAGGTACTCGCTCTTCAGAATACCTGTTTGGTCCTAAGAAGTGCTGGCACTCTCCCATTGAATGTATTGCAGCAATGCTGAGAAATGCACGTACCCTCCATGGACGTCATTTGGAGGTAGTCGAGGGGTCGCAGATGTGACCTCTAGCTTGCTCCCTGCTACTCCTGGCTATCGATGACTACCCCAAATGACGTCCATGGTACCCTCCCTTTCAAATGAAACAAGCATTTGCAATGCAATAGGTCTCGCATTTGCAAGAGTTTGAGCGATTGGCATTGTAAATTACAATGCCTTTTATTTATGTTTTTTGATAATCCGCGAGCAGTGCGTAGACACACACTTTGTACTTATAGTCGTTGCTTACGAGAAGCAAGGCTGGCAGTAACTGCACCACTTAACTGCCAGTCTTGCTTCTCGTAAGCAAGGACTATAAGAACAAAGTGCGTGTTTACGCACCACTTGCAGGTTTAAAAAAAACATTAAGTAAAGGCATTTTCATTTACAATGCCAATAGCTCAAACTCTTGCAGATGCAAGATCTATTGCATTGCAAATGCTTGTTATTCCAGCATCCAGTTTCTGAGGGCTCCCTCCTCAGTCCAGACAGAACCGGACCCCGTCCCTACGTTACTGCAGAACTCACCTGAGTCCATCAATCTTGTAAATCTTCCTTTCTCATAGGTCTGGGTTGGAGATCTGATCTCCGGAGCCTCTTCATGGCTCACTTTCAGTCCCTGCAAGGGTCACTTCCTAACCCAATAGTACAATCACCCCCCCCCAACAACCCCGGTGCATGATTTTATAGCTCCTACATGACTTCCTCCCCTACTCAAGCGCTCGCAGTCACCTCACCTCTATATCCCATGGAGGGCCCGAGGCCCCTGATGCTCTGTACATTGCTGGAGGCACGCAGGCGAAAGGCGGGCGTGCGTGTGCCGCAAAGAACTAGCATAAGTAATCAGGGAGGAGGAGGCGGTGCTACCTCAAAAAACGATGGTCCGTTCTCTATTTTTATCACTGTATAGGACCATGGAAATAGTGAAAAAAGAAGATTCTGAGGTGAGATGGAAATAAACATGTGGAGGGCGTTGACTCACCCGTGGCCACATTCTTTTAGTTATAAATGTGAGGATGTTTTTAAAACGATACAGAGTCCGAACCCGTTTAAGAACTGTACATTGAGGGGTAGGCGGTATGACAGCCACCTGTCAGCCATAACCTATCAGGCAAGGGTTTATATCCCAGGACCTTTCATTCGTAGTGTTAGAGAAGGTGGGATTACTGAACATCTGCCCCAAATAAGTGGGCTGCGGCGTACAAAGAGCTACGACTACGGGGACTCCAAGCGATAGGGTGAGTGATATGTGCGCAGGCACAGCAAGCAGGAGACAGGGAGGGACAGGAGATGTGCACGTGTGCGAGCGGCATTGAATGAAAGTGGGAAAGTGAAAGCGTGAACATCGCCTGTTCGGGCGTGTGCGTGAACGCCTGTCCGGGCGCGTGCACATCTCCTGTCCCCCTTAGCTAACAAAACCAACGACAATAGGTCTCGCCAAGGCGCGCAGTGCATGCGCTGCATCGCTAGGCGAGACCTAAAAATTAGAAGTCTAGAGGGACAGCTGACATCCATCCCTAACTTGACTTCCCTTCCAAGTGAACATTTATTTTCTTTAAAGCAGAGATTCTAGAGTGTGGCGTACCAAAAAAAGAATGGTGACTTGGAAGGAATCTCATTGTGGAAGTTGGAGGGGAGGTATTATACAGTGGTTCCCTGGACAACATTTATTTCCTTCAAAGTCGTCCACCATGATTCCTCAAGGGGAAGCTATGCCATAGGGGGAGCTTTTCCTGGAAAAGAATCCCCTTTGTGAAGCAGTTACCTTCCCACTTTGGGTGTCGGTAAAAAATAAATGGGGTGCAACCACAACTGCGCTCTCATACCATCGATACATCTCATTTGACTCACAAAAAGAAGGGAGCACCCCTTTCATGCTTCTCATATTTACCGTATCAGTACATTTCAACATTTACTTTGCGGGATGGAAATAATTTCCGACTCACAAAGTAACTGTTACACACAGACTTCCATGGTTGTTAAATTGAGAACCATTACACTATACATCAGAATGGCCTGTAGTAAAAATACTTAGAAATGGTAGAAGTGCAATGTAAAGAAAAGAACCATTTTTATTTCAAAAATTAAATCTTTGAGTCCTCATTGTGAATAGTCTGCACTGAGTCATAAATGAGGACTGTTAACCAAATAATGTTATTTCAGTAGTTGAACAGTCTATTAAAGTAAGTGTAGTGGAGTTTAAATGTCACCAAACCAACCATAAAAGAATAGAAGAGGAAGCAGACAAACAGCTCACAAATCACATCATTCTCTATAACATAGCATGAACTTGCCAAAGAGCATCATGGGCCGTTTCATCATGGGCTTTTCTCAGCAGCGCAGAGTCGAGGGCCTGTTTTATGCGCTTACAGTGTGCAAAGTGAAGCTATTTAACCCTTTATTTCCCAGTTATTGCATTATTTACGTACATCACAGCTCTAAAACAGAAAGAAGCAAACCTTTACCCTGTTCACTAACTCAAAGAAATATCAAGTAAATAAATTCAGTTTATGGCCCGCAGGTGCATAAAATAGATAATCGACTTTGTCCTGTGTCAGAAAAGTCAGTCATGATATGGCCCCAGAGCCTGGTCGGACTGGCTCAGGAGGGGATCAGGCAGTGCCTGAAGGGCGGGTCTGATAGGTCAGTGTGTGGGTCGGTTTTGTAGAGATTTGTGGGCCCTGTATTTTTTCTGGCTGGCCAGTTTTTACTGTTGGTTCCCTTAATATAACCACAGACATTGCCTGTAGCAAGCACACATGCATGCAGTCTCCTACACCTTACAAAACACCTGTATAGCATGTCTTTAAATGCTCCAAGCTGCCCTATTTGCAAAAGTAGTTCACTTTTTTAGCTATATGGTTAGTTAATGGGGCACTTTTATCTTGGGGCCCGGGCCTATTGTCTGTTCTAGAATGACCTTGCCCCAGAGCGCTTTAGATGAGCACCACATCTCATTACACAATTTTTAGGAAATTCAATTAACCAATATTTCTCTGAGTTAGTGCTTTATTTTCACACAGCAATGCTCTGAAACAGAATAGGTAAACCAAGATCAATGTTTATGAGCTGTAATACCTGAAAATAAGGCAATCATTTGGAGCAATATTGGGTTACATGAATTCACTTCTCGCCCCTAAAAACAGGGGTCAGGAAAGCCCATTCTATTAAGGGCCAGGATACTAAGACGAAATGCCGGGCTTGCACCTGGGTCTCCATGTGCAAGGTCGACAGGCCACATTTACTCGACCTTGTAGTTTTAAGTGACTTTTTACAACAGACAAAGCCAGCCTTTGCTAAGATAGCACCCTGGACCTGGGCGGAGCGAAATGTGGCACCCTTGCTGATGGTAGTGAATTAAATGAGGCAGCAGGGGGTCCCTTTTATGTTCACTGGTCAGTACCTTGATGAGCAGGGACTGGCCCCTGAACAAAAAAAACATCCCCGGGCCTAAATCACCAATAGCTTAGCTGCCTCACGCAGATGGTGGTTTTGTTGATGTTTGTCAGCAGGGGTCAGAGGGTGAAGGGAGGGCAAGGAAGGAGCTAAGGGGGTGTTAAAATCATCGCCAGCCATATAATAATGAAGGACTAAAACTACTTAAAACTGGCAGAAAAGACAGAAACGAACAGGCAGGGACAAGGTCCAAGATGAGAAGGGCACTCTTGTTGGCATAACCATAATGCACACATAACGTGTGTATTTGTAAAAGCGCATGTTCGCCCAACGGTATTTTGCTGCTGAATTTTAGATGTTACCCAACTCAATGGTACTCATTTTATCGACCTCAGAAGGATGACAGGCTGAGTGGACCCACCAGGATTTGAACGAGTGACCATGAGGTCAAACACAGGCCTCTACAGTGGATGCATTAGTCCACTAAGCATGGAGAGACAGCTCCATGCGTCCCTCAGAATATTGGCGCCCTGGGCCACGGCCCAGCTCGTCCATGCTAATGGCTGACCGTGACAACAAAGTTGTGGATATCTGCATACAGAGGGCCCTCTTCGAACCCACAACTATACAAAAGTACTGTAGCACGTACAGCATTGAAATTGCTCCTTTTTTCTCACCAACGCTGTCACAACAGTACCAAGATAGATACCTCTGGCCACGTGTTTCGAAAACGTTGTCCTCGATTACGTAACACGGGCTATCTGCTGACTGTTAGAGCAGATGTGGTTTCATGCTTCTCTGCACGGCTCAGGAGAAGAAATAACTCCAGCTTGCTTCCCTTTTGGGTTGCAAAATCTGTGAGCCGAACAGGTGTGTGCAATCTCGAACCGCAGTGATGTGTCCAAACTGCTGCTCTGCTAAACATTCCACCCTCGCTGACACACGCGCCGGTCAAGGTTGCACAAGCGTGTTTTCCACCAGTCGTTGGAATGATTCACGGCCCGGTCACAGAGGTGCATGTCAATTGTCGGTGCGCACTTCTGTTTTTGTTATTGTGGTGCGTTTTGCTCCGGTAAATGCTGGGCGGGGGAAGGCGGTATTCAATCTGATAAAACATAATTATTCGTCTGTAAATGTCCACCAGCGTGAAAAATATATCTAGTCGGAGAAATATGCTTCAAACTGTATCCTTCGTTACTGCGTTTCGAGGGTTATAAACTGGTCTCCAGAAGGATTCTAATGCTATTCCTACATTCAACCTAGAGTAGAACGTTTTAAAACAAACAGGGAGAAATGAAAGAAATTGCTGGAGCAACAGGCCTGGCTATACCGGTGATTTTAGGCCTCTCTGCAACTCTATGGTTCCAATGTTCAAATGTTCCAGTACGTATGAGTCCACTTTTCCGATTACTGATTTTAGTTCACCGGACTTCGGGTCTATTACCCATGTACTCCAAAGTAGCTCTGAGGATAACAGAGGTGGCACATATAAACCAGTGGTGCACGCGCACCACAGAGGAGCGGGGGGGCGAGGGAGCCTGTCGTCTGTGCCGCGCACTGATGCGCGTCCTAGACACGCACGGGAATGGATGGAGCAAAGGAAGGACATGCACCCGCCTTTGCCCAATCGCGTGCCTTTTAAAAAAAAAAAACACGCGAAAGCCAATGCCTGCCGGCGAAAGCCTGATCACACTCAAGTGTGTGGTCAGCTTTCACAACCCCATACAAAAGGGCTCTCACAGAGCTAGCAGTGTTGCACACTGCAACGCAGACGCGAGCCCTAAAAAGTGCAGGTACTCAGTACGGGCAGATTTTACAAGACAAATCTTGAGGGATTGCCTGACAAGGGATAAAGGATTACAATTTCCTTGGTTATATTATGTTAAGACCACCCTGGAGGGCATTTATCAGAGGGATCTCTTCACCGATCCCAGTTCTATTCTATTGTCTGATAAACGGAAAATTGAAACTCTGTTGGCTGCTCAACTCGCCAAAATAAGAACAAAACGGGAGTTGTTAAAGCACACTGTACTCACCTATAGCTATATTAAGAACACAGAGGGCATGGAGCCATATCTCTATGTAATGTATAATGCCCAGGATAGGTTTTTAATGACCCATTTTAGGCTCAATCTTCTACCTCATATACTGGCAGAGCCGCCAGGTTTTACACAGTCGATTGAGCAGAAGGGTGCCTGCGGCTGCGACAACTTGTCTCCGCAGGACACCCTTTATTTTGTACTTTTGTGTCCTCTTTTTAAGTACCCAAGACGTAAGTTCCTGGTTGAGATTTTAAAAAAAGAGACGTTTCGTCAAGCCAAAATGGCTTTATTGTTCTTGCAAAGAGCTCATGACCCATGGTCACTGTGTTGCATTATGAATTTTATTAAGACTGCTGTAAAGCTAAGAAACACTAGAGTGGTGGGTGCTTGAAGGGCCCCGTGTTGAGCATTGTGTTAATTGTTTTTATATTTTAATTAATGAAATGCTGGAATTCATAGTAATGTTATTCTTTTTTTAAAATTGTTGATATGTGTACTTTTATGATGTTGTTAACTATCGAATAAAGAATTACTGAACTGAACAGTACGGGCCAGTACCCTCCTTACTGCTAAAAAGCTTTTGGGTAGTCGCTATTTTGATGTTTATGTCAAATAAGAAACACATTCATAGAGGCTTTAAATTGCACAGTGGCTTTAGCCTGTAGTAAGGGCCGCACAGACTGCAATGACATTCAAGTTTTTCACTTGTTAATGCTGCCCACGTTGGGCGGGGGGAGGGCGTGCAGAATAAGAGTCTTCAAGAATAGTGGGTGAAGAGAACAGAACAGAAATATGGTGTAGTGAGTAGGGATCTAGTTTGCAGCCACAGACTGAGGTAGGAGGGTAAGGCATAAACACAGATCGCCTGAAAGTAAAAATAGATCACTAAAGGATGAAATATGGCGTCAAAAGTTGTCTTTTTTTTAAGGATAAATACATATTTATAATACATATACATATATTTATGCCATGCCCATGAAGGTGCATGTTGCCCAATGAGATGGTATTGGGAACAGGAGGACCAGTGAGCACAGAATGCACATTTATTTTATCACTAAAGTACAAAGTAACGTTGGCGCTCCACCGAAGGCGCGCGCCTGGCTCGGGTTCAGCTCAAGAGCATTTCGGAATCTCAAGTCCCAAACGATGCAGGGGCGTAAGGAGGGGGGGTGCGATGGGTACGGGTTGCCCCGGGTGTCATCACTGAGGGGGGTGACAAAATGGCAAAAATATGTGTTTTAAACCCCCCCTCAGTAATGACACTTGTCACCCCTGGCTTGACAAAATGGCAAAAATATGTGTTTTAAAAACACATATTTTTACCATTTTGTCAAGCAGGGGATGACTAGAAATTTTCAGCACCAGGTACCACCTGACCTTGCTACGCCACTGTCGAGGTGAGACTTCTCAGCACCTCATTGGTTAAGGTATCGTACAGCGAAAGTGCTGCCCAGCGCTGAGCTGTCATCTGTTTGCACAGTGGAAATTGTTGAAAACCACATAGAGCTTGTTATGTTAGTGATTTTTCAATGTGCTGTGTAATCGGACTGTTGTTGCCCCCCCTTTCCCACTTCCAAGCACTTTCACTGCACTTAGGACAGAGACGTCATAAGGATTTTGGGGGCCTCTGTTAGGAATAGCTTTGAATTTATGATTCAATTTCAGCTCTTTCGTGCACTCTTTGACCAGGTCATTAACACTGTACAGGCGCTCTAATTCAAATTCCAAATGTATCTACATCTAATATTTAGGAATAATGATGTGTTTTCAATATTGTAAGACAGCAGCAGGTCACTAATGTTACTGCAAATAATCTCTGTGGCACCCTCCCATTTCTCATAAGTGAGGTCCTACTGTCATCTAAAAGAAACTTTTTAAAATAGATTTTGCATGAAACATAAGCCCATTTCTCTGCAAAATGTCTGCAATAGGCTCTCTCACACCACCCACATTAAAATACATTAAAGGAAAACTGTATTTGAAACAACCTGTTTAAGAATTATTCAAGGTCAACAGCGCAGCCTCTCTGCAGAACACAGCTGGCTCTGTCAGGGCCCCCCCTGATAGGCTGGGGCCCTGGGCTAGGGCCCACTTTGCCCATGCCTTAAAACGTCTCTGCTCTAGGGTCTCAGAGATAGGATCCTGCCTCCCTTCTCTCCCCAGGGGGTAATAAACCATCTCAGTCTGTGCCAGTCCTTGTGAGTCTCTCTGCATCTCAACCCTGCACTTCACTTGTGTTGACACGTGACCCTGTTGCCTTGTCCAGTTCTTTTGTTTACTAATAGGTGTAATTGCCTGCAAATTGGTCTCTTTAGGAAAATAGGGGAAGTTGGTAATGTCAACATTATAATAGAGTATCGGCCATTGCCTTAATTTAGCTTACATTTTTTCAGCTTGATTTTACATACAACATGTGTATTTTATAAGCACATTGGTCTGTTTTAGCACCTCAAGAACTAAACACAAAGCATTACGATTTGATGTAAAACAGGGGAGGAAACTAGATTATGTAGTGGATGAACTGCACAACGTGATACTCGGAAATCTTGCATTAATCCCAGCTTACACTTGACCACATTATGTGATCCTAGGCAATATTATTTATAACTTTTCCTTCGTCATCACATGCAAGCATCTTTAATCAGTTCAGGGTCAGCACTGCACAAAAAGTCTCTCTTGTGTATGGTTCAATAGAGGTCACTGTGCTATATATAGAGGGCCGAAGACCACTGACCTGCCTCTTGGTTCACTAATGGAATCATCTTCAGGGCAGTGGGACTGGGGTCATGAATGTTCCTAAGTTTATGTTTAGAATCTCTAACTTTCAACATTTGCCACTCAATGCAATGATATAATCAAATCTACTTAAATTAAATGTATTGCATTATAAAGAAATACACTATTTTGAAGTTTGAAGAGACTTTTTCATATATGTATTGGATGTGAGCTTAATGATTAAAATCCCAAATATGTTGGTGGCTCAGCTCATGTTTAAGGTCTCAGGAACAAGTCAGGTCATTGGCTCAGCACTGGCCCAGCTCATGCTGTTACATTGCTGACTAATGCAAAAAGAACAATTGATGGACAGAATGCAGAACAATGCCATACATTCACCCCAGTACAGAGATCTGGGCCTAAATCCATCGTTTTTTTGCTCACCATGCCATTCCAGTTTGGACCAAGCCATATGCAAATCAGTCTTGACCCTGTGCCCAATGGGAACAGTCCAGTCCGTTGAAACCCCGAAACCGGTCCTAGGATGCTTGTTTCCGATCCAGGGAGGACCTGGCTTGACAGTTCGGGCTGGACTGTTCGGGCTGGACTGTTCGGACTGGACTGTTCGGACTGGACTGTTCCCATGAGGCGCAGGGTCAAGACTGATTTGCATATGGCCAGGTCTACACTGAGGTGGCATGGTGAGCAAAAGAATGATGGATTCAACCCAGATCTCTTGACTGGGGGTGAATGTTTTGATTTGTTCTGCATTCCGTCCATCAATTGTGTGTCTTTTGCTTTCTCACTCACCTTGCAGACTGGCCCATCCAACTGTGGTCCAAAGGTGTTATTACCACAGTAGAACTCCGCTAACTTGGAAAAACACTGGTTAGTTTACTACAGGTACCTTACAGACGAAAAGCACTGAACAGCTTCAACATAACCGTAGTATTCATGTATGAGCATTTAGGTCAAAAGAAGGGATACAAGGACTAAGCCACAGAGGAGGACTCCTTGCTGTGAATTGTTTTTTTTACTACATCTATGAAATTGTTTGCTTTTTTATATTAATTTGATGCTTTATAAACACCAGCGCTTAATCTGAGCCGGTGGTTGCAGGTGGGGCCCGCCAGCACTTATTTTTGGGCAATGGCACATACTTTCCCTCATCAGACTTTGATCCAGAACAAGAGAGAGAAAAACAGAAAAGTGAGAAATAAGGAAAAAGAATAAGACAGAAAACCGATAACAAAGGGAGAAAACAAGGATGACAAATAAAGTGAAGAAGTGAGATAGAGGGGTAGGGAGTGTCAGGTGATGGATTAAAAATACACAAGGGGGAATCACAATTATTCAGCTTTGGTATTTATGACCACAACCTTCTGCAGTGCCAGCGGCAGCTTCTTTTGAAAAGTTTGGGCCCCAGCACTTATTATTTTTTGCATTAAGCCCTATGAACATCCATGTTGTTTTGTTTGCAGCCTTTGTATATGCCCATGTTTCCCACTGTTTAGTCCTTCTTGCTTTGGATGTGTCCAGTGTTAGTTTTGCTCCTCTCAAGCAGGGCCTCTTCCCAGAATGATTAAAAGTGGGGCAAATCTCTCCTCTCTTGAAAAAACAATATCTCAATCCGAGGAGAACCTAAATAACTACCGCCAGTCTCCATACTCACATTTTTAGAAAAAATCATCAAAAGTTGCGTAGCAACCAAACTCGCCTCACCAATTTGAAAAATCATCCTCCTAGACTCTTTCCAATCAGGTTTACACCAGGGTCACAGTACAGAAACTGCGATCCTCGAAATAGTCGATGACTCCCTCATAATCCTTGACTCCGATATCTCCTGCCTCCTGGTCCTCTTGGATTTATCCGCTGCATTCAACACTGTCAGCCATCTGCACCTCCTTCGTACTCTAAAACAACGCATGGTATGTAGAGCCACTGTCCTCAACTGGTTCTCCTCAAACCAATCCAACCATTCCCAAATTGTGAAAATGGACAACTCGTTCTCAAGAGCAGTCAGCGTTCACCAAAGGGTCTCTCAGGGTTCGATCCTCTCCCCAACCCTCATTAACATCTTCCTGGAGCCACTAGATGTAATTCTCGGAAACTCTTGGGATTCTGCTCCACCTCTACACCGACGACACCCAAATATACATGAAAATCTCATCCCTGGAAGATGTTGCCTTGCTTTCAAAATCACTCTTAAAGATTCACAACTGGGTGTTCAACTACCATTTAAAACTCAACCCAACTAAAACAGATTATTTTTTAATCTCACCTCTGAAAGCAAAAACTCCAGTACAAGAATAGATGGCTAATCTTCCCGCCCTAGATGGCTGCCCCTCCATTGTTTAGCATGTCAGATCACTCGGCATCACCCTTGATAATCACCTCAATTTTCACTGCCACATCGCATCCGTGAGCAACAGCGCACAACACCAACTTTGGGGCATCAGACAATTGATTCTGGAAAAAGACCTTAAAACAGTGGTGCAGTCTCTTGTTATCTCGAGACTTCACTATGGAATTACCCATCTTTCAGACATTCCCAAAGTTCACCTAGGCTGACTGAGAGAAACCCTAGATGCTGCTGCACACTTCATTTTAGCTCTCAAGAAATTTGACCACTTTTCCCCTGCCCTGCTAACCCTCCAATGGCTCCCATGGATGTACGGGCTCAATTTACAATCCCTTGTATTACTTACAGAGCGCTGCACTCCTCTTCACCCTCCTATCTAAACGAGAAACTGAAACTCTCTGGAGCAGATAGGGGTTCCAGAAATGCCCAATCCTGCTCCTGGAACCTCTCACCTTCAGTTGAGAACAATACATGAACCAGTCTTTCTCTGGTGGCGCAACTAGAAGAATCTAGAACTCTCTGCCTCCCTCCCACCATCTAAACGCCTGCCTAATCATCTTCAAAAAGGACCAGGGCCAGACTGGCCGTGGCGAGCACCAGGCGTTTTCCCGGTGGGCCGGTAGGGTGGGGCCAGTTTTGGTGCAGTGGAGCCTGTTTTTTTGTTACTGGGGGCCGGTATTGCAGCAGTGCTGCAATAACAACCCATGTAACAAAATAACAAAAGCAGCAGCAGTGTTTCCAAATTCCGCCCAGCCCCCGGCCAGTACGACTTTTTTGCCAGGGCTGGTTTGCATTTTCAGTCCGGCTGTGTAAAGGACCTCAAGCTCCTCCTATTCAACAGACATCTTTTTTAATCACCTTCGATCAGACATAAGTACTGATTCAGTGGGTTGCCAACCTCAGGTACTCACTTACTATAGGTTCACTTGGGTCCATAAACACACACTCATTCATATAGGCTAGTAGATACCGCTGGGGTCAATTTATTGTGCTAATACCTTTAAGATGATTTTTATCTAATTATTTCTTACCAAACCTCTTGATCCAATGTATTTTCCTCTGGTCAATGGACCTTTTAGTTAACTAAATAGATAGAAAATTACATATAATAAACCTATATTAAATAACCACAGACAAGGGAGAGTTTAAAATGTTTATCTAGTAAATTCATGTGAGCCAAGAAGCAAAATACAGTTAGAACACCGTCTTTGACAAGGCGAGGAAGAGAAAGTAATTCAATCAGAGTAATCGTTAAACAAAGTTATTACGATGACAGAACGTGAGTAAGGAGGGAAAGGAGAGAACAGTACATTGACATACTACACAGATTTTTATTTACCTCGTACGGTGTGGAAACCAACGCCATGGCCAAGGAATTGGAAAGGGTCCCCTGGGACAGATCAGGTGACAAAGGCTCAGGACAGGTTTCAGGACAGAATAGATGACCTCTTCTAGATACGACGCCTGCGCTGCACCACTCTCTGACACTATGTGCCTCCTCGATTCTTCCGCGATGTTCTTCTATTATGTGCCTCCTCGATTCTTCCGAGATGTTCTTCTATTAATTGGCTCAAAAGTTCTAAGTCTGGAGTTGGATCTTCTTCAGTATTTTCTTAATTTTTGGACAGCATCTCGGTCTCCCAGCATTCTCCGTCTCTCTGTGGTAACTAATCTAACTAAACAACCTCTATTATACCTTTCTAATGACAATTTACAACCCCTAAATGTTTCAAATTTATGAAACTCCTAACTCTGATTGGACAAGGAAAGGGGAAATGATCATCACACCATGCTAAGTTTAATACTTTTCTTTAAGCTCATTGTTCTACGTTCCCTCCCGGTAATTTACTTTCCCATGCTTTATTTCCCACCTGTATTCACAAGTTAATCAATACAATGTATGCAATTTTATTTAAAATCCTTTCCGTTCTCAGGACATCTAGCTGGTTCCCAGGGTATGTTACTGTTTTCTTTTGGATGTCATTCAAGGCTTTGCATCTCGGTTCCTGGGTCGTTACAACTGCGCATGTTAAATGGTCACATGATGCACAAGCATGGAGAAGTGTGGCTCACTGGTTAGAGTTGCAGACCTGGAAGCAGAGATCAGCCCGGGACCAGGGTTCAATTCCCGGCTCGGCTGGGTCTTGAGTCCATAAATTGTCCATGGACTCGATAATTCTCGCTCCAGTGCATACTCGATTCATGGGTTCACACTCTGCGACTCTGGGCAATAGCTTGCTTAATCTCCACAATGGCCCCTCGCGGCGGGATGCCTGGCTTTCACCTTGTGGATGCCCTGCTGGGTTATCTCACAGGGGAATACCAGGATGGGTTCCCTAAGCAAGCGCTTAGAGACCGGTTGGTGATTTGCGCTATATAAATATCTGCACATTTACATTCACATTTACAAGCTTCTGTCCGGCACGGAGGCTCAAATACGAACTAATAGAGAGGTCAAAGAAAGAGAATATAGAATAAAAAATGAATGGTTTCACTGTATACCACCTATCTCTACTCTACTCCCATTTACTTATAATAATCTTTCGCATTAGCATTTTAGTAAATTTACATGGTTTAGTTTCAGCAAAGCATGCGCATTATCATGTGGGTTTCAAACGGCCATTTTAAGAGCAACTGCGCAGCTGCAAAGATTTCCCTCCAAGCGATAGTACATCATACTACGTAGATGCAGTAGATGCATGCGCAATGCAGAATCCCGCATTTAGCAGCCACTTTAGAGACACACGGGTTATTTGTTAGTAATACACATAGACACGCTTCCCCTAGATTCAAATGTACGAATTTCTTTTGCACACATCATTACAGAGTTATGAGTTATTTGAGGGAATTGCTTCCGAGCAAGTCTCCTTTTATACGAGTCCTTGCTCCATCAATCCCCTCGCTGATGGCATTTTATGTCATCACTAATTACCCTCTACTAAATCAGATGCCAACTTTATCACATTTCAACTTCCTCTTCAACCTTTACATTCCCTTTCTTTTCAGTTCTGTTCTGTAAGCCCTTTTTTCTTTTATACATATGTCCTTTCATTTCTTTAAGTTGTATCTCTTCATACTTTCTTTTCCTTCTCTTTTCATTGACTTCATAACTTTTTCTTTTCTTGCAACATTTGAACCATGTCATTACTGCTAAGACTAATAATGTTATCCCTAAGATTGGCAGTATTATTTGAACTATTATGTTATTACCTAAGTTAGAAAACCAGCTGCCTATGGTTGTAATACTATTTGTTAATTTCTTCCATACACTGTCAACTTTCAGTGGTTTCGAATCTTCCTCTAATTTCGTAATGTTTTTAATATATTTTCCAATTTCGACACTTTTGTCAAGAATGTAAGTGCAACAATGTTGCGCTTTCAACATTTTACAGACGCTGCCCGCCTTTGCCAATAATATATCAAGAGCAAGTCGATTTCGCAAAACCATAGATCTGATCACAACCATTTCTGTATTGATCATCAAGAATCCTCCAGCAGTGTCAGTAGATAACCGATCTACTGCTGAAGATAGATGACACATTTTTCGTGACTTCAGAATTACTCCCACTGAAGGTATCATTGCACGAAAAATGTCACCTACTATTTCAGAAAAACTAGCTCTTTTTATACGTGTTAGTTTCTTTGCGCCTTCATTGCTTCCAGTGATTCTTTTCACATGATACACCTTTGGGAATACTATTCCAAAATAGCAACTCCCGTACCAATGAACAGGTGACCTGAAATAGGCTTTATTGCCACGCACGTAATAAATTCCAGGAAATACTGGATCTGTTCCACCTTTTAGTCCCCATCCCCCAATAACTAGGAAATTATGTTTGCATTCACTGGAACCAATACATATGTTGTTATATTCAGTCTTTAATCTATGCAGGCAGATCTTCCCTTTCTTTTCAAAGTCCAAGGACATAGCAGCATGAGTCTTGCCAGTTTTATAAATTTCATCTTTCTCAGCCCATTGAGGTATCTGTGATTTCGGTTCAGAAGCCCTTCTTTGGAAGTCCTGTCTCCTTTGCTCAACTAAATTCAAAAATATCTTTTCATCTTCGTGTTATTTACATGTTAAATTGTGCTTGTGTGCGTCAGCTATATCTATTGTTTTCATAGTTAGAAGATATTCTCCCATAAACTGTGCATCCCTTGTACTAAGAACTGGGTTCATGCTGTTTCGCATAGGAACCTCAGAAAAAATCACATCTACATTGGAATAATAATATTGCAACTTTCCTGTTCTATAAAACAAACTTGCTAACACGATACAAGAAATACCATAGGTCAAGGGAATATGGTGGTATGTTACATCTTCCGCTACTGATGCTGGCAATTTCATACATACATAACAATCACTAACTTCCATAGTGTCTACGTATTGCACTAATACCTTTGTAAATACATTTAAAGCAGTGTCATTATTTGTCACAGTATGGTGTACATCTAACTCATCAGGTGCTTCTAAATCTACTTTGTCTCCTTTTGTCTTATTCGCATCTGGTGCTTCTAATGCTACCCTATTTCCCTAAATGTTAGCTACTTTCTCATTATTTTCTATGTTATTCCTTTCTTTTGTAACCATCAACTAAGGAATGGCTACTGTTAGTACTAACCAAACTATGAGTACTAAAAATATACTACATATGCATATTCTACAACATTTTTGTACACAATTTCGTTTTGGTTTTCCAGCAGCCCTATCATCAGCCATTTGGAGTTAAGATGTCTCTTCTCTACTTTCGATTTACTTGTGGAATTCAAAATTTCTTTGGGAAATTTTCAGGTTGGTCTCACTTCTTCGACAATCTGTTCTGTAATTATTTCTTCATCACTTTCTTCATTTAAATCTAAATTCTCGAATTCTTCAAGGATTACATAGGTCCATTCAAGACCCTTGAATTTATTGTTCAGTAATCTTAGTCTTTGACTTCTTCGTGTGGGCTTATCAGTAGATGTCCCAGACTGACTAGAAATGTTGTTTACCGGGTCAGGTTCTTCATTCATTGTTTTGAAATGATATTTTAGCCTTTTCACACCACCTGGCCAGTTATCACCTCTTCTGACCCTTTTTGCTTGTACTGCACTGTCACTGTCTTCGAGTGTTCTTTTATTTCATTAAGTTGTGGCACTATTTGATTGTTTTCGGTTTCAGTAACCCTTTCTGTCTGACCCTGTCCAGGGTTTATCTTTGCAATGTCTTTTTCTGCCTGGACGCTTTCTTCTTCCCTGTCTTGACCCTGTTCAGGTTTTATTTCAGTTTTTTCTTCTTCTACCTGAACCTGTTCTTCTTTTCCTGTCTGGTCCTGCTCAGGTCTTATTGCACTTTGAGTTTCTGCAGCCCGAACGTGTTCTTATGTGAACTACCTTTGTTATATGCCCCCACCATCTAAATTGATGCTTTAACTGTGTATGTTCTCTGCCCAACCGCTGTAACTGTCTCATGTGGTAATACCTCCACAAATCCACCAATGTAAACATCCGAGTTCAATTACTATTACAGCAACTCATTGTAACTCATGTGTTCTGCTTTTTGTAAAGCGCTCTGATGCCTTCGGCCCATGTCCGCGCCATATACAATTGCAAAAAAATAAAAATAAAATAAAAGCAAAATTTCAGAATTCTGTTAGCTCAGTCAGCTGTCAACGGCCTGAGCGCTCACCCCACCAACATGGGGCAATGCACAAGTGTCTCAGCTGACCTGGACCTCCCACCTATGCCCCATCATTGCGATGCCCAGGGGTGGGGCACTTCTCGCCTGGGCCTCGCAGGCATGTGTAGCGCGGCCAGCATTAGGGGAAGGGTCTCTTTCAAATGACAAGCAACTCTTACTCTTTCAGCCCTTTTTATGAGCTGTGAAAGGGATGCCGGTAAGTGTCTGGCAGGGGGACGTCCTGCTCCATGCAGTTTCAGGGTCACCTTCAACTATTGGGATGCAAATAGGATTGCAGCCTTTCCACGAGAAAAATCAAGGCCATTTGTTGTTGTTTTAGGAGTTTGCTAAGGCCAGACAAGACTTTCTGTCTTTGTTTATCTCAATTATTACTCAGGGATCGATTGCAGCTCTGGAACACTTTCAAATGTGTTTTTTTTATATTTGCTGTTTTTATTATGTACAGATAAGGACTAGAATAACCGCTTTAGTTGATTTGTCTATTTTTGCTTATTTTTTTTGTGGACGTGAAACAGAACAAGGTAGAAAAACAGCCTGGTAGTAATCTTAGATGCAAACAGATTTGAATGAGGATTGAAACCCATTTTTTGCAGTTTTGTATAGCGCAAATGCGACGACCCAAAGGTGTTTTAGTGCTTTACATGAGAACCGGTTACATTACACAAGGGCACATTCTTTTTTGAGGCACAGGGAGATTACGTGATTAGCCCAAAATCACAGGCTCTGGAGTTGATACCTACACTGAAACCTGGTTTTGTTGCAGGGATTTTGCTCAGGAAAAGAACTATGCTTGGAACCACAGAACGTCAGTACGCAGGTACTGAGTCACCATACCACCTCAGTAACCACGAGCCCCAGTCCGACTAGCAATAGTGTCTCACTTGCCCTCCTAACCATATGCAGAGAAACAAGTGAATTGACACCTCAGAACACAAAACTCCCAACCCCCTCAGGGATTGTGGTAACAGGACACCCCCTTTCGCTCTCACACTTGTACTTGTCCACAATAAGATATAACAGAGACACAAAGGAAGTTCAAAATGTTTATTTAAAATATCCTGCTCTAGAATGCAGTATTTGTGCTACAATTGGAAAAAGAATCCCTAACTAAAATACAGTCAGCAAAGTCAGTAAACCGTATAGAATGAAAAGCCCTGTCATGGTATAAGACAGATCAGCCTAACCCCCTGCCCATCTACAGAAGCAGAACGATTATACAACAAAGATCTCTGGGTTTAGTAGCAGACCCCATACCTTGGCATACACAGGTGGACGTTCTACATCTCAGGTTCAGCCTTGACCTCTCAGAAAGTCTCTCTCTCTCTATGTATGTTACATTAATGTGCAAACCTTTATGACAAGGCTAATCTGCTCACAAACAACAGCTGCACTCATGTGTTGCATCTAGGTGCTAGTGCCCGACCAGAACAAAATAACAAGGGACATTGTTGTATGACCTAGTCTACTGTGTAAAGACTAAATCCCAGGAAAGAACAGAATGCAAAAACAACTGCAAGTTCTGTGTGAAAATACAATGTGGCACAAAAATAAGCATGTTTATATAGAAATGTGGGCAGAGCAAATGCGACTTATATCATGCACAGTCAGGCTAACATAGGGAAAACTATAATGGGCCATGCAATGACCATATGACAGTTCCCCAGTTGCAAAGTCGGCAGCTCTAGCCATAATGTCACATCCTGGTTAGGCAGAGGGTGGCAGGCAGAAGCCATATAAAAGCTCGGCTCTTTATTGAGTCGTGGTTCAAACTGGACCTCGAGCTGAGCCAGAGCCAGGGAGTACTCCCTTGGTATCTATTTCTCATATCCAGTCTGTTTCAAAGTGCCGCCATGCTGTCAGATCAGTGGACAACGCACAGGGAGAGTGTCATTTGCCCAGGATCAAACAGTTTGTTAAATTAATAGACCCAGGACTGGATTACACTGCAAGCAGGACTACATTACACTGCTACTTGGTACAAAGGCTATTCAGTTTCCAATGTACTGCATTTAGGTGTCTGGGCATCTCCCTTCTCTCAGGAAATATTCACAAATTTAAAAAAATATTGTGTCCAGCAGTTTTTACTTTGAATCAAAATGCTCCCAATCTTGCCAAAAAGGGAGCAGCACAGCATTAAGCATGGCCACTGGAATTATGTGGCAGAGGAGGGTCAAATTATGAGGCAGGCATGAGTGAATTATGTACCAGGAAAAGGCATATTATGTGGCGTAATTCGCCAAATTTTATAATAGTATTGCTTCAACATATTGTCATTTTTGCAGTTATTAACACTGCATAGGAATTGGTTGCACTTAATTAGTGCCAGTTTAACATCCAAGTGTAGCAATAAGCAACAGAAAAGTAACCAGACTAGCTTTGCGTAGGATCTTCAGCTGTGCGGCAACATGTCATTGTGTTTTTAAGAACTTTTGAGCCATTTGAGCTAGAAACAAAAAATGTTTTTGTTAAAACCTGCAGATTATGCAGCAGATGGTGGATTATGTGTCAAACGTGGCAAATCTATAATTATGTAAAAAATGCAGTGGCTGCAAAATCGCGTATTTCCAGTTGGTCTGACAATAACTTCAGAAAAGTGATTGCTCAAGAGCACAAAGTGTGGCCAAATGGAAGGCCAGAATTAAAACATGAGACCCCTGGTTCCATATCTGCAGCTAATCGACTAGACCACAACTGAGGTGTCAGTAAGTCTGATGGCAAGGCAAAGGGGCTACCCCTCCAAGCGAATCACCACTCTGTTAGGGCCCTGCTCAGCTTTAGAAATGGTGATTATTTCATGATGAAACCGAGATTAGATGTAAAATATCCTAGTTCCATAGTTAAACGTACCAGTTGGATCAGGCACTGTTGCAGTGGGCACCTAAAGGACAGCATGGGTGGTAGATATTGATATTTGCCACAGGCGTGTCAATGCTATGACTACTATATTCTATTTGAATACCAGAGTTCATTTTCCAAACTTGTTGCTCAAAATATTCAATTACGAGCAGTCATGGCTTACTCTAGGAGTTGGGAAAGGGATTAGAACTCAAATACAGTATGAAGAGTAATCATGCTAGATAACATCTATCTCCGGCTGAGTTATCTTTTAACGGGACCTGTTTTAGAGGGGGATTTAGAATGAAACCACAACAACTTGCTATGTGGATCTCAGTTCCCCAATAAACATCTTCTGAAGTCTCTGCAACCAAAAAATGTCTCCAAACAAGCAGTGTTTCTCCAAAGGCACAAATCATCCTGTGAAGTGATGATGGAAAATTGGCCACCCTAAATGGCCCTCGCAGTGATGGCTGGGAAACATTGCTGTGAGGCCCAGGGAAGGGGACTCTCCTTCCCTGGGTCTTGCTGCACCAGACCATGGATGTGAAGCCCAAGGCAGCGGGGCCACGTTCCATGGGCCTTGCAGCACTACAGTGTGAGGCCAGAGGATGGGACAACACTCCTAGGGCCTCCCACCTGTAGATCACGGAGGGGTGGTCCATGGGAGGGAACATCCTTCCACCAAGTTTGCAGTGCTACACTATTGTTGTGAGGCATATGGTAGAGAGCTCTCCTATCCTGGGTCTCCTCTCCTAGTCCTCGCTGCACCAGACTGTGGTTGCAGTGCCTAGACGAGTGGAGGCCCATACCCCATGCCTTGTAGCCATAGTGTAGCACTGCCAGGCCATGGGGAGGACCCCTCTCCCCTGGGCCTTGCAACCATGCTTATGTGCTGCAAGGCCCATGGGTTAGTGGGCTCCCTCTCCTAATCCTCTCATTCCTACATTGGGTATGAGAGGCCCAGGAGGTAAAGGAGACACCTCGTGTGGGCCCCTCCCCTGGACCCCATTGAAACTGTCTCACAGCTCTGTACCATGGCTTTGTACATAGGTCGATGCCAAGGTCCATGTCCTGTGATGTCATTTCCTGTTCTTTCACATTGAGAGCAAATTAGTGGGGCCTAAAATATTCCCTTTCTGCCCGGTCATAGCCATTGGTCATGGGCATAGACATCAGTATGCAGCAGGCGCAATGGCACTGGACACACATTTTGTCTCTGATTACTGTGCAGCCAGAGGACACGAGTGAGGCAACCCATTTATGTTGCACTAACACCTACGGCACCCTTCCTGTGCTACTAGCCTCTCTTCCATTTTTAGCCATGTTACAGAGCTGTGAGGCCTGGGAGAGGCCCTCCTCCCTTTGGGAATTGCAACAGGCTGTGGTTGGACACTCAGAGGAGGCAGCCCTAGTCCATGAGCTCAGCAGAGCAGGAGTTTGGCTGTGCTACTCATAGGGGGGATCTCCCAGGAGTGTAGCTATCAGTAGTGCAGCAGGTGCAATAGCACCAGGGCTCATGGATGTTGTGGACCCATGGCACCCAGATATTTGCTGTGATTTACTGTCTACAAGGGATTCCCTTTTAAAACAAAATCTTCTAGATTCAAAGAAACACATTTTTGAAGCCCTAAATAGTGGCTAATAGCAAGTAAATTGACAAAGTTAATTATATTCATTCACGATTGACAGCAGGTAAAGAGAAAGAAAAAATGCAAACAATGCAAAACAAGTGTACACTTTTGGAATACACGTTTATGTAGAAAATTCTTTTACAAAAAAGGATACAGAATATAATACAGATAAATACAAAAGTGACTGAGATGGATTTTCTTCACAGCAACTATTTTCTCATAGACACTTTTGTTATAGCCCATTTCAAACATTTTCAAATGAGGAAAACATCATTGAGGAGTGAATGAACAATTCCAAAAAAGAAAATTAACAAATGAAAATGGGTAGGATTGTCGACGTTTCCATCTTGACTAATGCTAACATCTATAAGACCATCTTCAGGGCATAATGTTTTTATGTTGACTGAAGACCCTAGAGCAATAAATGACCGTAATATAATGTACAAAGCATATGGATGATGAATCACAGAAAAGGAGTACAGACTTGTCTCCAACAATCTACATATATATAGTGACAGCTATCCTAAATCTTTATGCTTGCCACAAAACTTCAGTCAACTATATAACATGCCACCCCCTTTGAATTCCTAAGGGCTGTGGCAGGACGGGAACAATTTCTATTATTTCAGGAAATCCTTCATCCAGTCGAGAATCCGTGACGGAAATCCCTTGTAGGCACTCTTACCAAGTATTGACTTTCAATTTGCCCAAGCCTCCAAGGGTCTATTGGGTTGCCCAATTCTTTGTTAGTATTAGTGATTCACTGTGTGGCATAATTTTCTTGCAGCAGGGCCTATGGCTACAATACTATGCCACGGGTCCCTCCTCTCATGCACTGCACAGCTATGATCGAGAGCTGTGGAGGTAAGGAAAGGTCTATCCTCCCCTCGGCTTACCAGCCATGGTCTAGTATTGAGAGACCCAAGGGAGGAAGCCTGCTGTTCTGGGCCTTACATGGCTGCAAGGCCCGGGGCAAGCAGTCCCTCTGAAGGGAATAGCTACCAATAGTGCGGCAAGTGCAGTGGAACCGTGGCCTCGTGGGGTTGTGGGTCCAATGTGCCCAACTTATGGCTGCATTTTACTGTCCACAAAAAAAGTATACAAAAAGTGATGGAAGAAAAGCGTGAATTAATCACAGCAACTGGTAATTACTCAAACTGCATTCCACTCCATCGTTATTTTGCACACCATGCGACCTCAGTTTAGACCCAGCCATATGCAAATCAGTCTTGACCCTGCTCCAATGGGAACAGTCCAAACTGAACTACTAGTCCAGGTCCTCCCTGGCCCAGAACACAAGCATCCCAGGACAGGTGCGGCTCCAGTTAGGAATCATCAGCCAGGTATAGTTTGGTTCCAGTGACACAGGGTGCACATGACCCACATCCGGGCATACCCATCCCTCTTAGGGTGACAGCAAAGTGAAGGATGGAATTCTTTAGAGAATCTCAGCCACTGCTGAGACTGATGCCTCCTATGATAAATTGAAGTCCACCCGGGAAGCCTTGCCCCAATTTTAAAACCTCTGCTTACACCATTTGTCTGTATATTTTGTGCTCTTTCAATTTGAGAGATTTTACTTAGCTAATGAGGCACGGATATTTTGTTCTATATTGTTATATTCAGAGACGTTCTATTGAGTTTTTTTGCTTTTTTGCTCTGTTTTAGAGATGAAAATACTATCCAGACAAAACCCTAGAGAGCTGGCCTTTCCCTCAGGGGCCATGCAGCCATAGTCCAGCACTGTGAGGCCCTAGGAAATGGACCGATTAGTGGGATTGGCTCGCAGCATTATTTAATTGCATTTAAATGTGTGCTTTCCAGGTTTTGTTTACAATTAGGAGACATCAAATGAGAGGAGAGGCATCTCAAACTGTTAATTGAATCTGCATCATGCTAATTTACAAAATGAAATGCACTCTGGATCCATGTAAGTGTATAGTAATTATTACATTTAAAGGCTTTAGAGGACGTTGATCGGGTGTTGTAGCCATGGCTCATGCTTTCATTTTTTCCTCACATTCCCTATCTTGAACAGGGTATCTGGGAAATCATTTAGGAGTTTTAATCCACAGTGACCTCCTTAAGGGCCTTATACGTGCTATATCGCACCTCACTAGGGCATGAATAAATATCACCACATCATAACATCATAACATAACATCATAATGGAACTCCACAGGTCCCCCTTGCCAGTCTGCACCATCTTCAAGCCCAGCTGCATTATCTGCAAAGATATCACAATGTGTTAACTGTACTCAAACCAGCTGCCTTTCCCATAACTCCTTGACTTTATGCTTGCCATTGACGTTGTACAGTGCTATGCTGCTTTTGGCTTGGTTTGCACTATATGACTGACACCTCTGCTTTCCTGGGCCACAGGTTTACCATCTCCAGTGCCTGTCCACACACCTTCAGCAAGGACACCTTCAGATTTCCCATTTATGCCCCATGGATCTGGAATGTTATTCCTATATCCATCCAGAGAGCCCAAAGTCAGCTCCAATTTATAAACCAGTGAATACTCAACATTAAAAAAAGAAAATTAAATCAGTCACGATCAACAATCCATCTACTCCCCCGATCACTTGTTTGCCTGTGTCTTTGACTCTGTACAGTGCTTAGCTGCCTTTCGGCTTGGTTTAAGATATATAGGTGCACATGCATCAACAAATCCAATAGCGATTCCTTAATAGCGATAAATAAGGAATCGTTATTAAGGAATCGCTTTTCAGGATGCATCAACAGATTCGGCAAAAATTAGCGATTCCTTAACAATCGCTAATATTTACCGAATCAACAATAGCGAGTATAGCAAACACCGATTTAGCCAATTGCGAGATCGGTATTACCGAAATCGCTAATACCGATTCCGGAATTAGCGAAATCGGTAATAGCGAAATCGGCAATAGCGATTTCGCAAAAAACGGGTCGCTCCGGAACGGGCTAATGACATCACAACCAGGAAGTACAGCAGCCCCACCCTCATTCACTCGGCTGAGGAGCAAACAGGAGCAGGAACTGGAGACAGCCTGAGCCCAGTGATACGCCACTGACAGGACTACCACCCTACCCAACCAGGATGGAGAAAGATGCACCAGCCAGCGCAGAATCTGACAGAAAGAGAAAGCGCAAATTCTCCGACCGGGAACTGGAGCACCTGATCGAGGGGGTGAGCAGCAAACACGATCGGCTGTTTGGGAAGCTGTCCCTAAAGGTGCCAGAGGGTGAAAAGCGTCGCACATGGCTGCGCATCAGAGAGAGGGTCAATGCGGTGGGTGTGATGCCCCGCAGCATCGACGATTTAAAAAAGAGGTGGTACGACCTCAGGAAGCGGGCCAAGGAGAGGATCGCTGAAAGGCTCCGGGAGGCTGCTAGAACAGGAGGGGGACCATCTACAGTGCCAGAAAACACTGCCCTGGAGGAGCTGGTAGAAGGGACCATCGAACCAGAGGCCGTGGTGGGAGTCACACAGATGGACACCTCCGGCGCAGCCACAAGTGCCCAAGGTAAGATGCATGTCTGTGCCCATACTCAGCATTGCGTACAACCATTCCCAAACCCCCAGCACGATCACAGTGTGCATGCAGAATTGCCCCACACATCTTCACTCATAACAATAGTGCATCATGGGAGTCGTAGTCATGTCAGGCCGGTGTGCATGTACAGGAAGAAAAAATATACTGTAGTCAAGACATCTGTAGAAGCTAGAAATAGACTTTAATTTAGTGAATCATAGTAGGACATGTATGTAGTAAAATACACCTTAGGAGTAACAATCCCACTAACCATGCACTGTTTCACACACAGATGCATCTCCTGGCGACTCCGATGACAGCGGCCGGCTAATCATATCAGAGACACCAGCCGATTCGGACGTCGATACTCCGGCAGAGCCGCATTCACTACCTCCACCACCACCACCACCACCACCTGCTGAAGCGCCAACTGCAACAAGACAGCGGAGACGCAGGTCACAAGTCCCACCCATGCAGGTGATGGATGCATGTCAGAAACCTGCAACACCATCGGGCCAAAGTCCAACATTCGTCCCACCGCCTGCAGCACCACCAGCACGTGTCCAGATCCCACTGCGCCGCAGGTCTCTGCGCAGTACACCAATTGTAGGCGACGATGCAAGCTCCCCAAATGGTGGCATTGAAGAACAGATGCTGCGTGTCCAGCGCCTACAGGGGAGACACATGGCTACCATCAGCAGTCACATAGCGCGCCTAGCAAAAGAAATGCGCACCCTGACTGCGGCAGTGAGGGACATGACCACTGTGGTGGCAGAGGGCAATGGGAACCTGAGGGAGGACATCCAGGAACTCACCCATGCCATGAGAGCAGGGCATGACAGCGAGAGAAGGAGACACCGGCAGAACTTGCTCCGGTCCGCAGCCTCTACGAAGGCCATCACTAGGCTGTGCAACAGCACAGCTGTTTTGTCACGCCGCTCGGTGTCACTGCAGGTGGACCTGGGCCATTATTGAGGTGATGTTGCCAAGGCCCTAGGCCAGGTGACCGCTGCAGTGGAACACCTGCAGAGTAGTACTTTCAGTGCTAGCGCATTGGGAGGGGAGGACAGCAGTGAGGCTGCCTCAAGTGTGAGCAGTGTTTCCGTGGCAGAGGCCAGCACCAGGAGGCGCAGTTTGCGCTGCTCCACAGCCACAGGGACAGGCCAAAGTGAGGTAGAGGAGACACCTGAAAGGAGGCTGGGCGTTCGTGGCAAGCGCCACTAGACTGACTGAAAGCCATCCATGACCATGGTGGGGTAACCAGGGTCCTCTCCTATTTGACACTTGCACACCCGTGACTACAACGGGCATGTTTTGTTACACTTGTTTTGGGGAGCTCTTATTTTCTATCATGTCTGCCCGCACATGCCTCAGTGCTTCTGTGCATTAAACAGTAGCACCACAAATGCAAATGTCATGGTTCATTCTTACCTGGATCAGAAATGATGTTGCGTGATGCATGTCCGCCTCCTTTGCCCCTCAGCTGTGTTAGGGACGTGTGCCTGTCGGTGTTGTGCGGGTGGTTGGTCATCCCGGAAGTCATCATTCCTGTCCACCTCTATGGGTATCCCCCTTCTGGTGGCGATGTTGTGCAGCATGGCACATACAGCAACAATCCTGCAGCAGGTGTCAGGTTTGTATTGCATGGCACCGCCAGTCTTGTGTAAAATTCTAAAGCGACTCTTCAGAATCCTAAAGGTCCTCTCTATTACATTCCTGGTGCTTATGTGGGCCGCGTTGTATCGTTGCTCCTGTGGTGTTGCTGGATTGATGTAGGGGGTGAGTATATATTCCCGCAGGGCGTATGCACTGTCACCTAAAAGATGGAAGCAAAGGACTAGCAACGGTGATGTATATACATGTGTGGTGTTCATGTTTGGAAGAGGTATGTATACGTACCAAGCAGAAGTCCCTCTCCAAATTCTCCGTTCAGTAGGCGCCTGTGGATGCCACTGTGTCGGAATATGTAGGAGTCGTGTGTGCTCCCCGGAAATTGGGCCACTAGGTCCGTGATGATGTGCTTGGCATCGCACACAACCTGCACGTTGATTGAGTGGTATGACTTCCGGTTACGGAATATGTACTCCTTGGCAGAGGGTGGACAGATGGGGACATGCGTGCAGTCGATGCATCCAATGACATGGGGGAAATGGGCCACCTGGTAGAATGCCTGTTTGTTGCGGTCCAACTGCTGTGGGGTTGTGGGGAAGCTGATGTGGGTGTGTATCATTGTCAGCATGGCATCAATGAATTTGTGGAAGAAGCGTGAGAGTGCGCTTTGCGATACGCCTCCGGCTACGGCGATAACCCCCTGGAAACTTCCTGAGGCCAGTAGGTGCAGGCTGCATAGGACCTGGACGTGCGCAGGAATTGCATTGTGTCTGGTGCTGCAGTAGTGGTTCCAGGTCTGCAATGAGGCGCATGATCATGGCAGGATTCAGTCGGTACTTGTTGTACACCTCATCCTCATTCTGTCCTAGCAATGTGATACGCACTCTAAAGACTCTCTCCTGGACCCTTCTCCTGCGCTGTCCTGCTGCATTGATTCGCATCCTCCTTGCTAGCACGTAGAGGGCTGCCATTTTGTGCAAGCCAACAGGGTCTCCAGGGCCCATTTTAAGGGCTTACTGCAGAGCTTTCCAAACTCTGTGTCGCGACACGGTACTGTGTCGCCTGCCATGTGCAGGTGTGTCGTGCGATGACGTGCTGTCTATTCATTGTTAGTGATGCAGTGTGTCTGCGGAGAAAGGAGAGGGAGACCGTTAGGCGTACGCGCGGCCTCGTTCACTTTGCCGCACGCAACGCATGCGCAGTCTGGTCTGCAGAGTAAAGTATGTTGGCGGCAGATTGTTCCATAAGGCAGAGGTAACTTCAGCCCAATGAATGCTTCTTTGCTGAGCGATAACGTCAACACAATGGAATAAGCACCCACCACTAGATGGCAGCCTAACAGCGATGAGTGCATTGATCGAAGACTGCCGTTCTCTGATCGCGACAGGTTGGAAAATGGCACCACGTTTAGGAAGAAGGGTGATGAGCAGGAGGCTAGCGGTAACAATGGAGTAGCAGTAGTTAGTATCACCTAAAAATTACAAAACGGCGAGAATCACTTGTAAACCAACCTCACACCCCCTCCATGTCTGATTCCTTCGGCCCCCACAGCGTCCTCCGAGACCGCAGCACTGTGCCGGGCTCTCTCTGTTAGTAGCCCGGACTATAAACTCGAGCACCCTCTGTTTCTTTGTCCCCCAGGGCCCAGGTTGCCTTCAACCACCTCTCAGTCCTCTGCATCAAGCGAGGCCCACAGCTTTCAAGCGCCAGCAGCACCCGCAATTACAGGCCACAGCATACACGAGATCCAACCCCCAGGCCCAGATAATCACTTGTAAAGTAACCAACCTCACACCCGCTCTGTGTCTGATTCCTCCGGGGCACGGCCCACACAGCTTCCTCCGAGACCGCCGCACTGCACCGGGCTCTCTCTGTCCATAGCCCCAACTATGGACTCGAGCACTAGGGGTACACCTCCGCCTCATTCTCTGTGTCCCCCGGGGCCCAGGTTGCCTTCAACCACCTCTCAGTCCTCTGCGTCAGGCGAGGCCCACTGCTTTCAAGCGCCAGTAACACCCGCAATTCCAGACTGCATCATACACGCGATCCAAACCCCAGGCCCAGATAATCATTTTGTAAAGAAAGGTAGATCTTCTTTATTGCCTCTTGTGTAGTCAACATTTTTTGTTTTAGCCATACCGGCCTAGTCAAAAAGATTTCAGCTGTGGATGCACATGTTACATGCAAGTAAGAAATGTGGCTAGGAATTATTTCTTACATCTAAAAAACCCAAGTCAAGTCTTTCCTACTCGCAGCAAAGGAATGAGCACTTGCTGTGGAGGCATTGTCTAATTTTGGTTTGGATTTTTTTTAATGCCAGTGAACCGATAATGGTCTCCTCACCTCAAAAATTGACCAACGTCAGAGGGTAAGTAGCAATGACAAGATGGTTACATCTTCCGGTTCCTGGGCATGATCGACTGATGACCACGCACATTCAGCAGGCATCAGACGTATTTCATAATCGTGAAGTTCTGACACGCTAACGCGGTCTCGGCTTGATTCAGCTACTTCACATATTACCAGTACCAGCGCAGAGGTACTCATCTCATTCAGAAACAACACGGTTTCATTTACTTGGAGTGAAAATATTCCTCTCTGAATATATTTTCATCCTCCACATGCATCATAGTTTTTAGATTCGTGAACAATACACACAGCGGTTTAAAATTTACAGTGTTCAACACTAGAGGCATTGCATTGGCAGTTCCTATTTTAGGATTCGGATATATTTTTTTCTACGATCTGGCAGCTGATTTTTAGCACTTCCTGCTTTTTTACCATTTACAGCAGCAAATCTAGAATATCTTGTGGCTTTCCTGATGAAGGCGCAGTGTTGCGCTGAATTGCACATTGAAGAGCCATCATACAGCCACCATTATTTTTTATGATATTTCTTTGTCTTTATTATATAATTGAGTGTATAATTTTTGTGACTGTCCAATTTAGTTTATCACACTTATTTCATGGTGTTAGTTAGTTTGTTTGTTTATGTGTAGATCCTGAAACAATCAAAAGCCATAGGCTGCTACCGCGATTGAAAAAAAGCCTGGAAGAGCCCTGCTGCCTCTGTGGTGTTGCATGGGGAGTCGAGCTCCACACTGCCCTCTCCACAGATGGTGCGGTAATCCACCCCACACAATGCCATAATGTGGGAAGAATGTGGGTGGGGGGAAGATTCCATCAATGACGTGCTCAGTGGCCGTGGGCGAGCTCCATTGGCCACTGTGTGCGCGTGGATCCATATGCTGACATATGTTGGTTTCAAAATGGACATGTTGCCTCCAAGTAACACAAAATATATTGTTTGTGTTCTGGGAATGACCAGGGGCACACGTGGAGGGCTCTGTGCGCCGTGAATGTCGTATTGTGCGTGTAATGTACTGACTGGGCGGTACTGGATGGAAGGTGTGCCTGAGCACTTAAATCACTGGCACTGCCAAGGTCATGGGTCAGTTGACGTCAGCCCAAGCAGAAGGACTGCTCTTCACTTCCCATGGACATGTTTATCTGGTACAATATTGATAGATAGAACAAGATTTCGTTTTTCCTCAGTGTGGTATTACCTCCAAGTTCCGCAGGACGAAATGAGGGAAAACGCTGTAATACTGTATATTTTCTCTTTTTGATGCTTAAAATCTCAGATTATTGTGGTTTTTCGCAACACTCATTTTGCCTACTTTTAATGTACCTGGTCGACTTTGTGCAGGAAAACAAAACAGGTGCAATGCTTTCCAAACTTTTCTGCAGCCAGATGCAATAATAGGTAAAAAATAAGTCAAAGACAGAAAGCAAAGGCCATAATATGATTGTTCATCCTTATTTACACATGGCTTAATTTATTTGCACATTCTGGTATTATTGGTTATGTGCAATAGTTGCTCTGCCTGCACGCCTCTGCGTGCCTGTCATTACTCCTGCAAGATTGCCCCTCGTCCACTCCTAGCAGGGATACCCCTCTTGTCAGAACCTATCTCTCCTGCCAATCTCTCTGGCCCACCCCTGTCTTAGTATAATGAAACCTGGATCTCTGACCCCCTCCCCCCTCCTGTCACTGCCCCTGTCAGTCCCTCCTGTTTTCAAAATCGCTGACCCCCCTCCTGTCACTGCCTCGTCAGTCTGCCTCCTCCTGTTAGTCACATTCCTGACCCCCTCATGTCAGTCAGCCTCCTCCTGCTTTAAAAATCCCTCACCCCCTCCTGTCATTCCTTCCTGCCACATCCCTGATTGCTCCCCTTCTGTCAGTGCTCCTGTCTAGCAGCCTCCTCTTGTCAGTCCCTCCTGTCTGCCGAATCCCTGACCACCTCTTCTGTCAGTACTCGTGCCTGACACACTGCCCCCATCCTTGCCTGACAGGATCTGCTTCCTTTACTCCCTTTCATCAAGTCATGACAGTCATACTCTTCCTTCCGTCCCCTGCTCTCTTTCTTCCGTCCTTGCTTGTTGCTACAGCTTGTCTTTCACACAGTGGTTTACTCGGTTCAGTTTCTCTTGCCCGACTATGCCTCCTGTCCGACGGCCTCTGCCACCTGTCAGACTGCTTTTCCTATTGCCCTGCAGACTCTGCGCCCTCTCCTGTCTTTCATTGAGCTGTAGTAAGCAGATTCTGCTTCACTACTTTTCTCCTTCCTGTTCCTGGCAGAGTCTACTGCACTCCTACCTGGACAGTTTTGCTAGTCACTGTCTTTGTTAGAACAGATTCAGAATTGCTTTATTAACCTTCCTGCTTCTTCAAATTAGCTTGAAAATGCTCAATTTGCCCACTCTTTTTTCAAAATTTTCTTGGAGAGAGAAAAAGCCCCCTGTAGGTGGTTCTGGCTCGCTCCCAACACTCACTCGCTCGCTCGACTGCATTACCGTGTCGCGAAATGATGCATGTCGAAAAAGTGTGTCACCGACATGAAAAGTTTGGAAAGCTGTGGCTTACTGATTGGTGCCATCTGTGGCACATGTTTTGTTTTTTTTCTACATTTTTTAATTCTTTTGTAACTTTACCTCCAGGTTCTGATTCCCCTTAATCTGCTCATACTAAATTGCGATTTTGGGGATTTTCGCTATTTGCGTTTTTTGATGCATTGAGTAGCGATTCGTTATTAGCCATTGGCACTTGCCGGTAGCTAATAGTGATTTCGGTGATAGCGAGTTCGGTATTTAGCGATTCTTTATTTTGCGGGTTGGTTATTAGCGATTCTTTATTTTTCCGGGTAATTATTTTGCGATTCTGTATTTTGGCCCGATTCGTGTTGATGCATTGGGATTCGGTTTCTGACACTCGCTAACGGCTGATTTTACCGATAAGGTATTTTACCGACTGGATTTTACCTTGATGCATGTGCCAGATAATTACTGCATACACATATAGGTATCTAATGCACTAATCTGGAAACAAATTGTTAGCATTTGATTGAACTTGTAAATTTTGGAGAGACCTAGGTCAAACCTTTACATACAGTGTGAATTATATAATCTATTTCAAGTTAATTGAAATAAATATTTTTTTTGCTTATTTTATTAGTGTTAATATTTATGTTTTTGTTTTACTGATATTAGCACCAAGAAAGGTGTTTCTTGCAAAGTCGCTCAACAATTGTCAATTGATGACACTTTCTATGAAATCCTTTTCAGTGATTTCATGCTGCATGCAAATTAGGGAGGGGCTCACACATTCCCTTTCTGGCAGGGGCCCCAAATGTCCTAGTACCGGCCCTGAGCTAAGTGGATGATTCTCCCTCAGGGCTGGCTTGCTGGCTTTAGGGCAGTGCGACTGGTGCAGCCGCACTGGGAGCTGACCTGGAAAAGGGGGATTGAGGGGGGGCACTGATCCCAGAAGGAGTGCTGTGTTTAACAAAAAGTAGCATTTAAAAGCACCTGCTGCAGAGTTCCTTGTGCCTCCAGCTTTCTTGCAGCAATAAAAATGTCATCATAACTCTTGTGATTAATGTTCCTGCTGGAGAGAGAAAGACTTTTGTCTTGTGGCAGGTTTGAATCACCATAAAGTAGCGCAGCGGGTTGATGTGCCTGCTGTGAAGAACAGATTTGTATTTTACTTGGATTGCTGAGTGGAAGAGTAAAGCCTGCCTTTACCAGTGCTTTAAAAACAAATTAAATGTATGTGTGCAGGGTGGTAGTGAGGGAATCTGAGGAGGAGGTCACGGGGAGACACCCAAACAAAATTGTCTGGTGCCACCAGCGATAATACTGGGACTGTTTTCTCTCCATGTATCATAGTTTCAGGGCCTTTTGGACACTTCTCGTGAGAAAGCAATGCACCTGTAAACACACACTTCCCTGCTGCCTCTGTGAAGGGAATATTATTTAAAAGTGGGGAACTTATGAGAGGGGCTCTCCTTACATGCTCTCTAGCTTTGGAAGCTCTGTCTCTCCCAGCTGCAATATTGCCATTACTGCTTATCTTTGTACAATAAGCATGTTTTAATCTTCATGTAGACTCTGAGATATTGTTTTCTTTCAAAGAGCTCCGGGGCATATTTACAAGGGCTTTATCTCCGCTTTTTGGCTTACAAAGCCAAAAAAGCGGAGATAAAACCAGCGCCCTATTTACAAGAGGGTGCTAACATGCATAATCGCATGTTAGCACCCTTTTTCCCAACACCTCACTTTGCATCTCCAATGAGATGCAAAGTGGGCTTTACTGGGCGTACCCCGGATGGACTACCTTGCAAATATCGCTGATGTTTACATCGCAATATTTATAAGGCAGCCCACATGATTTTAGCAGACATTAGATTTTGGCGAAAACGGCCGTTTTCGCCAAAACCTAACGTCTGCTAAAATCCTGACTTAGCCATCCCTAACATAGGGGGTGGGTTATGCTGATACTACCCTGTGGGTCGTATCAGCAAGGTTATCGCCCTTTTGCAGGGAACATTGCTGGAAAACCAGCGATATTCCCTGCAAAAGGGCGATAACCTCGCTATCTCTGGAATTTTATCGCTCTGGAGTAACGCGTTGTTAATAACGAGCTACCAGGGCAATAAATACCAGAGATAGCCTGCGATAATATAATTATCGCTAAGCATGGC
Source organism: Triturus cristatus (assembly GCF_964204655.1). Taxonomy (NCBI): domain Eukaryota; kingdom Metazoa; phylum Chordata; class Amphibia; order Caudata; family Salamandridae; genus Triturus; species Triturus cristatus. The sequence goes on from NC_140595.1 coordinate 721,969,756, forward strand.
CAGCGATAATTATTGCTGGCCGTTTTGCCCCTTAGTGATTTGTCCAGGAACTGCCGACTCTCTACTTGGTCTGAGGTGAGAATAGGGCTGGATTGGATTCCACGCAGGGCCAGACTGGCCGTAGCGGGCACCGGGCAATCCCCCGGTGGGCCGCAAGGGTGGGAGCCGGTTTTGGGACCCTGGGGGCCGTTTTTGTTACAGGGACGTTTTTGCAGCATAGCTGCAAAATCGACCCTGTAACAAAATCGGCCAAAAACCGGCCCTGACAAAGAGCTCGGCGGCACACCCAACCCCCCTGGGGGGCCGGCTGAGCACTTTGCCAGGACCAGTTTTGGTTCCCAGTCCGGCCCTGATTCCGCGGACCAACCTCTTGTGCCAAAGGTAAGCGAGAGATTTCTCCGGGGGAACTGAGTTGGAGCGTGGCCCAACTCTTGACCGGCTGGTCAGGTGCTACAGCGTTAGTGCAGCTAAATTAAAAGATGTCTAAACATGCCTATTTTTTTATATTGCTACGCTTGCTTATATGGGTGTTTTAAAGGTGTGTGTTTGTCATCTGGGTATGAGATGATCCACCTAAACCAAGAGGGTAGGTAGGTGTGGGAGGAGTCCCCAGGGGTAGCAACTAGTTTGTGTGCATTCCACAGTAACGAATGAGAGGGATCTATCATTAGTCCGGAGAGAGGCAGGAGTATCAGAACCTAACAGAGACCCTATGAGGATGAATGCATGTACAAAAGAGCCTCTCTGACCCAGCCGCCCCTGCTCCTCTGCTAGCATCCTGACTTTAACTCGAGATCAGGAAAAATCAATGGCTAAGTGCACATGAGTGAGATACGTTCCACCCCCACAAGATGAGTTAGAAGCAGTGGCGTGGCTAGACCTACTGCCACCCGGGACAGATGACTTGTTCGGGTGAGGAGGAGTCTGGCGGCCGACGAACGACTTCTTCTTGGGGGTCGGGGTATGGTGGTAGTCGACAGACACAACTTACTCAACTCGGTCGCTCCCAAAAACAGTGCCGTCCTGGTCGGACCACCCCAAATCCCTCTATAGCTATGCTACTTGTTAGAAGAAAAAAACTGAGGCTAACTCATTCTCGCCTTTCCATTTTCCTTCATCTCTCCTTGGAATGAGCTGCAGCACAAGGCTGGCAGACACCTTTATTACTGCCTGTGTGTCAGTGTGGGGAGAACTGGGACTTAAAAAATCTAAACATGAAGAATCCCCAGCAAAAGCGACTTCTGCCCATGCTACGTACCACTATTACAAAAAAAGCATGAGCAGATATCTGAAACTGCGGATTAGACTTACTAGCAAAGATAGAAAACAGTCCTTTGCAGAGAAAGTATATTTGATCGACAGCACTTAAGCAATTTAAGTAAATGAATGAAGAAACTTTGAAATAAGATAGACACAGAACAGTGGCTAGCATTTTTGAATTGGTATGAGAAAGCCAACACATTGAAATATGAGTATTTTATTTTAATGGAATGAAGCCACCCCATGAGAAACTACAATATCAAATCAATCACTTGATGCGACAGGATTAGGGCTTGGGCTGGTACTGCCTCAATTCCTCTGTATGTATTCCCCCAAATAATTGAGCTAGCAGAAAAAGCATAAGACAAGAATATATGTGGTTGTTTTAGATACGTCACACCAACTGGAGATGCTGGCGATATGTCTGTAGCTGTGCCTATACATAAGAAGATGGAAAACAAGGAGGCAATGCAAAAGCAAGCGCAGCCAGTAAAACATTAGAGAAACGTGGCCAGCAGTCAATGGGTGAGGTGATTCCACCACCTCATCCCATGTTGCTCTAGAGTGGATGTAAGACAGAACCCCACATACATTTCTAAGGCATACCTTTACTCTGCAGTCACTACCCCAACTGCGACATTACCACTACAAGTTCCTTTACCACGCAAGAGTTTACAATTATTTGTCTTAGGGGGAGCTCTGGACTTTGGAATAGTATAAATTACTATTCCAACTCCAGTCAGTGTATCAGTAGGAAAAAAGTTGGATTTGAAATCCAACACCAGTCCAGCAGTGTGCCCCCTAAGGCAAGTCGCTGTAAGGACTGTGTGGTAAAGGAACTTGTGGTAACGTCGCTGACAAGGTAGTGACTATGGGGTAAAGGCAGGTCATGGTTCTGCCTGCGGGGTAAAGTATGTTTCCCCTCTAGACCTGCCCTCTTTGGGGTAGAATGATCACAAGTCCATTCTACGTCCACTCGACTCCAGACAGAATGGACCTGAAGCCCGACAATTACCAGAGAAAGCTTGAAATGTACTATAGGACATATGGCCAGATACGTAAACAGCAGCAAACAGGGTGACTCACATGTCCCACCTTCTAGCGATGCTGATGATGAGGCTACTGATCAGGGCTGTACTGTTGCCTTTGAGAGACTGCCCTGTCCCGGAGGCCGAATAACAATACGCGTTGCTTTGTCCTCTGCTGACTAGATTAACACAAAGAAACAATCCCCAGCATGAATGATTGTCCCTCAAACCTCCATGGATAATTGCAGATGTGTTTGAGGTGAATAAGCTGAGTTGAGAGGATGTGCCAATAGTTCCAATTGGTGACACTGAATGAGGTGAAAGACCAAGTGACAGATCAAGTGGCCATGACAGGCTCTTTAAAGGATGGTGCTTTGGCAGCAGGAAAGGATGAGGTGGTGAATTCTATGATGGAGGTGTGCCCCGTCAAAACAGACTGGATAACATGTTAAAATTTTAAGCAGAATAAAGGAGAGACAATGGCAGATTATTTAAATCATCTAAAGGATGTATTTGAACAATACTTGGGCATTGCTCGTTCTACAGAACAAGCTCATGAAGTCGTAGATGCTCTCTGTGTGCAGGGGTTATTACCTAACATACGGAATCAACTGCATAAACTTTGCATCATATGGTAAACAAGAATCTGGCAGAAATGGTGACAGCGGCCAACCACTGCACCACAGTGCAGGAAATAAAGAATGAATCAAACAAAATTAAATTGAAGGCTTTAGAGCAGACAGTAAAAGGGTGCAAGAGGGGATCCTCTAGCCCAAGGCAAGATCATGTCAGATGGGATGGTGAGTGGGTAGATCAAAATATTGGAAGGGTTTGACATGAGGAAGTCCACTCAGTTTGGTCAAGTTTTAATTGCCATCAACTAAAAATCAAGTATCCCAGCCCAACCCTCCTGAGTTTACCCAGAACACGCAAAGCCAGTATCCAGAATACTAGGACAGCCCAAGAGGTTCAGACTGTACCATCAGAATCCAAATCCTTTTTGATCAAAAGGGAGCTCATGAGAAATGTATGATTAATGGTAAATGTAATTTTGTTCTCACTGACGCTAGTCGGTGGCTCCTAAAAATCTTTGAGTTCCCTTCAGTACAACGCTCAAGATTGTCCATTGATGTAGTTGTCGTCTCAAATCAATGACCTCCCCATTTCATTACTGACCCCGTTTCTGTAACACTAAGTCCTATTGATGATAGACATGTTTTTTTACTGAGCCGCATTCATCTGCAAATTTGTTGGATGGAGACTTACTCTGTTAACTAAACCGTGCCATCTCATGCAAGCGTGATGGAGTGTTTCTAAACAATCTGGAAACAAAGTAAAATGAAGATTTAGTGGTGTTGTTTGAATCAAATGATCAGAATGTTGAATTTTATTTTCAAATGTTTTAAGACTTAACTAAGTTGCTTGAACATGTTCCTTATACATTGTGGTCTAGTCATGCCATTGATGTTGGTTGCATCCAATCTATGGAAACACTGCAAATTAAAGTCAATCCCATGACAAATATACCCGAATCTTACGGTATCCTTTGCACCGCAAGAGAGGAGCCAGAATTCAATCTGTTTATACCAATCTTCATGCGCGTCACGTCTGATCTATAACAGTGGAGCTTACTTCCGCTGCGTGGGAGCGCGCGAGAGCGTCCCGGGAGAAGCCCGGGACTAGGGAGGGACCGTCTGTGGCCGTCAGGGGCTGAAGGAGGCTGGGCTGGGCCCGCTCTCTCACATTGCGCCTTCTGACCACTTGTTACAGTTCGTTCCCTGTATCTAGAGACCTCTGGTGTTTGTTTATATAGTATTGTTCTTTTTAAAGCTCGTTGGCTGCAAAGTATGTCTTCTCCTTCAAATACCACTGCCCAGATCTCTACTCAGGCCGAGGTGGGGTCAGCCACTTTGGGTCCTCTAGACAAATACTTTAGTCGGGTAACCCTAGATATTGACAAAGAGATCGCTTTGGCGGAGAGGCGTGCCGAGCGTCGGTTATCTATTGAACTCCTTAAAATTCCTTTGGAGAAACGGCCACCTCAGGGTTTCCCGGCATTGGTTCCTCCCCTGTCATCCCTAACCCTGCCAGCTGTACTGGAAACGCCTTACGCCTTTCCCCCTTCACCAGAGTTGTTGGCTGGCTCGTCTGTGGGTCACGATGTGCCCATTTTGCCTTCTACCTCGTCCATTATACTAACTGGTTTACCTACAGGGCAGGTGACCACTGCCCAACCGAGTGTGTCAACTCACGTGGCTAAAACTAAACCAAGTAATAAAAGAAGTGCTGCCCCGAAGAAGTGCTATCTTCCTAAACATCCGTAAAAAATAAGGAAGGTTGAAATATGTCTACGCCCTTCCTGCGAGTCTATTAGGGCTGGCTCTGGTGGGGTTAAGATTGTCAAAGACGGAGTTGTTCCGGCTAGTCCTGTATCTAACACGAATGACCCCTCAGCGATGGTGTTGACTGAGACCTTATCTTCTGCTCCACCCCTGCTCCACGAGTTGGAGAGGCTGATGAGGTCTCTCTTGACTCCTATTGAGGAACGAGTTAAAAAATTGGCTGATCGGTTAGATCATTTCGAGCAGGCTACTCTAGATAACTTTTTTTCCACCAAATCCCTAATCAAGTCCCACCCTAGGATGGGGGATAGTATCAATCTTCCGAAACCAAATGGTCAGGCAAATGGTGTGTCCATTGCTGAGCCTCCTCCCCCCGTAGTCAGCATTGCAAGTAGGCCTCAGTCGAAGGGACATATCCCCAAGACTAATTTAGATTTGTCGGACCGTCCAAGTAGTTATACCACTAAAAAAAACAAGCTGCCTGATACTGTGGCTATAGGTAATAAAGATAGCTCCAAAAGTGGCAATCCTGTATCTAATGGTTCCCAACCCTCACCAAGCATTTCAACACCTCGTCTTGGTGTTCCTGCTAGGGGTAACAATGACAGTTCCAAAACTAATAACACTGTATTGAATAGTTCCCAACTACCACCAAGTATTCCAACATCCGGTCCTGCTGCTCCTGCCATTATCCTGCCTAACACCCTCCCGATGAAGGCACCCCGTAGGATACCTCCTATGAATCTCACTCCAGATTCTTATTCTTTCATGGCTGTCCGTACTAATGAACCACCTTTGTTGGCCGGGCAAAGAGAATCCTTCCAGATGCTAAAAAACAAGGTAATGCACTGGTTAAAGGTAAATAGACCACTGCCCGGGGAAGTGGATGGGCTGATTATTGGAGTGAGAAGGACAGACTGGATAGGTTGTACTCCTAAGCACTTGGGGGGGAGTGTATAGTTGTTAATTTTCAAGATCCTAGGGTGGCACGTCTGATCACGAAGCAAAATTGGGGCACAAGCAGTGGTGGAATTGGTGTTGTTGATTTTACATTCTTTTATCCAAGACCAACAGGTGTTCAATTTGGTATGACCAGTGAACTAGGTTGCTATAACAATCTCCCCTCCCCAGGGTTTGTTCCTTTCACTGTACCCATACAACGGGGCAACTTTTATAATGGACCAACGTACAATCGTTTTGAAGTGATGAAAGATCCGGGGTGGGTTTATTGACCAAATTCCGATTATTCCACGAACAGTAGGGAAGGTATGACCCGTTGGGATATATGTGGGAAGCCTGTGTTAACTGTTTTGACTAAAAATGTGGAACCAAATGAAATGAGAACTGGTTGGGAGACTGTGATTTTGGAGGAAATATGTGGGGAGTGTATTTCAATATCTGGGGACTCTGAAAATGAGGAACTAATTACACTTAGCACTGTTGGCACCCAGGAGGTTGATCACAACACTGAGGATACCACCCGAGAGAGGGAGGGATATGACGGAATCTTAACAAACGACTTTGGGATGACCTGTGTAGGAGCAGTACCCATAGACGGCCCCAGTCTAGGGAAGTTTTTTTCATGGAACATCGCGGGGCTGAGTAGCAAGTTGATGTCCCAAAACTGGATGGATTTCGTCAATGGCTTTGAAGTTTGTTTATTCCAGGAGACATGGGCTTGTGACCCTATATTTCTTCCTGGTTACTTAAATTTTTCAATCCCGGCCAGTAGAGGCGCTAGGGGTCAACCGATGGGAGGCCTTACAATCTGGATAAGGCAATGTCTTCAAATAACAATCAAAGTGGTGGATTTGGGTTGTAAGGACATCCAAATGCTAAGAATAGCCTCAGAAAAGTGGGGAGGGATAGATATATACAACATCTATGCCAGGACCAGTACCACTGGGAGTTCACCCATTCTAGAGGCTTTGTCCACTTTTTTGGAATCGCAGTCCCTGGGTAACAAAGTTGTAGTAGCTGGTGACCTAAATAGGACTTTCGAACCATTGGATAGTTCGGATGATCCCCTAGGGCAAGAGGAGGATACGCAATGGGGTGTTCCGACTTTAAATCTGGCTCCTGGTAAGCGGTGGACGAAAGATATATTACAACTGAATGCCATTTGCCTGGAACATGGGTTGAGAGCCCTAAATGGGAGGACGAAGGGCGATAGGGAAGGTGCCTGTACATTCTACAATGGTCATAACCAAAGTCGGATAGACTATGTCCTTTGCAGCCTCAATTTGTGGCAGTTGGTATGTGACATGAAAATCGAGGGTAGACTGGAAAGTGACCACAATCCCCTCTGTGTGACCCATAACTGGTGGATGGCCATATCAGGGAACCCTCAATTAAGTGACGGCCCAATGCCTATCATGGCTAATGACATGCGCAGACTTAACTGGCCGAGTGTATTGGCGAATGCAGAATCTATGGACTTTATAAGTTCCGAGGTGGATACTGCAATCGCTGCTATGGAGGCTGCAAACCCCGTAATCCCAGGTTCTAGGGAAATAACGGACATACACAACAAGCTCTTTTCCCTTTTAAAACCGCATTTCTTGAGGTCCCGCAAGATAAATAGGAAACAACCACCCAAACCAGCTAGGTGGTTCAATCATCAGTGCAGGGAAGCCAGGCTAAGCTTGGGAAGAGCAATCAGGAATAGGGACAGGGTAGCGATTAGCGAGGCTAGGAAGCACTACAAGGTTAGCGTATCGCTAGCAAAAAAAACATGGGACGAAAAGTATTGGGTAGAACTAAAGGAGGCCTCGGGGGCTAAGGATTCCAGGTTATTTTGGAATATTGTCAAGTGGGGTAGAGGTGGAACTCCAAATAAACCCGACAATAATGTCGCTGAGGGTGCCTGGGTGGATTATTTCAAACCCCAATATGCTGAGATTACCGAGTTTAAGGATGTGGAAGTAATTTCAGCTGTATTCCCCACTGGGAATTTATTTTCCCTTAAAGAAACTGAAGTTGCAATATGCTCTGCCCAAGGGGGAAGGGCCCCGGGTCTAGATGGGATACCCTCTGATGTTTTTATAAACGATAAGGCGAGGTGGGCTAGGTATGTATTCCTTTTGGGAAATGCTATTGCGAAGGGAACGGCAGTCCCAGAGTTATGGAAGGGAGCAAATATTATACCCATATATAAAAAAGGGGATCGGTCCCTCCCGGCCAATTATAGGCCGATAAGTTTGATTGCCACTATCCAAAAAGTGGTAGGGAGAATGGTGGTAAATCGACTAATGGACTGGGTAGATGAGAACAACGCCCTGTCCCCTTATCAGGCTGGTTTTCGGCGGGCTACAAGCACAGTCGACCAGGTGTTTCGCTTTGCTCTGCTGCAGTGGGGGACGGTGGTGCTCGGCGAGGGCAGCCTGTATGTTGCCTTTGTCGACTTGCGGGCTACCTTCGACCTGGTACCGAGGAGAAAGCTCTGGGCAGTTCTGAGCGAAATAGGCCTTCCGGCTGAGTTACTCACTCTGATAATGAGGCTGCATGAGTGTAATTTCGCCAAAGTTCAGTGGGGTATGAATGGTGAATCATCTGCCGACTTTCCGATTGAACGCGGAGTACGACAGGGGTGTGCTATGGCCCCCCTGCTTTTTTCCCTATTTATTAACGGAATTGTGGCTCGGATGCTGGATGCCAGTGTCGATGCACCCTCGTTGGCGGGCCTCAGGGTTCGGATCCTGATGTTCGCCGACGATACGCTGATTTTGTCTAAAACACCGGCTGGCTTGCAGCTAGCTTTAAACATCTTCGATCATTTCTGTGGGGAACATGGCCTGGAAGTTAACGTGGGCAAGACCAAGCTGATGGCCTTCTCACCAAAACGTAGACCCCGGCCTAAAATACTTCTGAACAACTGTGAGCTTGAGGTGGGTACAGTATTTACCTACCTTGGGGTGCAGATAGCAAACAATCTAAAATGGTCTCAACATATAGAAAAGGCGGTCCTGAGGCATCAACAGATTTCGGGGGCACTTCGGGTGGAACACAAAAAGTCTAAATCAAAGCCTATAAAACCAGTCCTGGCAGTATATGATGCCAAGGCTATTGGGTCTGCCCTATATGGGGCTGAGCTGTGGGGTTTCGAGAGGCTTCTCCCCTTGCAAATATCGGAGAATAGGTTCCTTAGGGGAATCACGGGTCTCCCTCAGAGTACCCCATTAATCCCGCTTGGTCTTGATTTAGGGAGAAGATCAGTTAGTGACCGAGCGCGATTGCGCCCGATTCTCTATTGGAAACGCCTCTGGACTATCCCAGAGATACGGCATTATGCAGAGGGGTTCCTTGCCATAATTAAAGCTGACACCTTTCATAAAATAGTCTGGTTAAAAAATCTTAGGACTGCTCTAGGTGACCTCAGCCTCTCCAATCTATGGGATAATCCATCTGGGTAACCCTTTCCAAGTAAAAACATAATTAAAAGCATATATTGGGACTGGATAGATGGCAGACTCTGGAGTAGAACGAGATCAGACACAATGGCGGGGCGTTTCTTAGAAATCAAACTGTGTCCTGTATTGGAACTATACTGGGACAGTATTACTAACCCAGGGGATAGGAAGCTTTTCTTCCAGTTAAGATCAGGTGCCCTTCCTCTGAGATCACTGACGGGTAGGTGGAGGAGTTCAACCACCTCGTGCTGCCCGGTTTGTGGTGCAACTGAGGAAAATATAGGTCACTTTCTATTCCTGTGTAAAGCTTATGCCACCCCGAGAAGAGTTTGGTTAGCTCCTGTTTGTAGAAATCTAGGGACAACCAGGGGTGTTGAGGCGCTACGAATTATTTGCACCACCACTGATATGCCTATTGTTCTGGGTACAGCAAAGTATCTGGGGTGGGCATGGTCCATTAGACGGAGGGCAATTTCTATTAATGTAATATAACTGGGGTAACAAGTAATCTCTGTGTAAATGTACACCAAAGATTTTTATTGTTTATGTATGCACAACTGTTTTAACAGTATGTATAAATAGGAACATTTTTAATGTGATGTATTTTAAATGTATGTTTGTGCTTTTATGAGTATATTCCTCGAATAAAGCTTTGAATACATACCATTCTTAATAAACACGGCCTCTTAGAGTCAACTGTGAGCATATGTAGGCTGCAGATCCATCTCATCAAGAAAGAAGGTAAGCCTGATGTGTACTATTTTATCCAAGACCTCTAGACCATTATGAGCATGGTGATTCCCAGTCTTTCCATAGTGCCCGGCCTCACTACCATCCTTCCTTGCATCCCAGCCAGAGCCCGATGGTTTACTGCAGTGAATCTATGTTCTGCCTTCTTCTCAGTCCCCTTCCTCGGCGAGAGCCAGTTTCTCTTTGAGCTCCAATTTGCCGGAGGCCAGCTAACTCGGTAGAGGCTTACAGGGTCATCATCTCTGTTTTCCCATGAACTAGAATAGGATTTGGACACCTAGGTCTTCCCTGAGTAATCTACATTGGTACAATATGTTTGATGATGTGTTACTTTATCTACCGCCTTAGAACAATGCAAGGTCGTTTCCCTCTGTTTTATCAATTAACTGGCTAGAAAGGAGCACAAGGTTTCCAGAAACAAACTGCGCACACTTCTTCATCAAATCCATAATAAGTTCTCCATTTCCCCCAGACTTTGTCAAATTTTCTTGTGCAATCCCTCCTCTCATGAACTACCTGTTCCACCTCCATACACATGTTTATACCCTCTTGCCACATGGCTTTTGTGGGTGTTTGCTTCTGTCCCTACTTTTTGGCAATATCGCATTTTGCAACAATGAAACAACAGACAAAACAGAAATTGCACTCTGTGGATGTCCACATCACTGGGGATACCCAGTATTAGCAGGTAGGGGAGTGCTGGGGATATCTGTCTCTATGATGGCTTCTAAATCTCATATCTCCTTTCCCCAATATATTCTCACCTTGGGAGATGCCCAAATCATGTGGATGAACATGCCCTCCTCTGTAGTGCACCATAAGCAGTAAGAGTGCGAGGCGCTCCCTGTTTGGAATATTCTGCTCCTATTAAATTATATTTGATGCAAACTTTGGACTTATATTAATCTTAGATTAGCTTTGATCAATACTTCCCATGGATGCGTCAGGGCGACTTCCAAGTCTATATCTTCTAGGGCTCATTTTTCCACCTGTGTTGGAGGTTTTGGAGATTGTCTGGAGTGTTATTAATATTAGTGGAGAAGATTTGTGACACCAGCCTCTGGGCGATCTCACCCCATCAAAACCCAGTTTTCCACAAGGCTGTGTTCAGGGATTTCTGTCAAAATAATCCCATGTATGAGGTGAATGTATTGATATGTCTGAATAGATGCCATTTGTTGGTCCTCCTACAGTGCATCAATTGTTATAGTTTCTCCCTCTGTTATCACGTCCACCAAGGACCCTATCTCAATATCATCCCTTTGTTTACAGCCAAAAAGCTTGCATACTTCTTTGCACAATAGTGTGAACAATGTTTTCTTCCCCTGCCAGCCCAGAGCTTTAGTGGCATCATCCCACGCTTTCAGGGTTGCCTGTGTTGGCACAGATGTTTCCTGTCTTTCTTTACGTAAATATAGTGTATGTATGTATGTGGCAGGTTCCATTAGTGCTCTCTCTAGCCTGGTCACTGTCTCACTATATTAGGTAAACCCCTATTCATTAATAACCTGGCGTTGTGAGGCCCTCTGGCATACCCTAATGTTAGGGAGGACGATTCCACAAATGTAGTCTGATCAGTAGAGAGTTTGTAAGGTTATCCTAGGAGTGTTTACATCCCAGAGAAATATTCACAGTATTATATCTAGACTATGAAAGTATGTTTCTGGCACCAGAAAGGATGTGTTCTGCAGTCCAAACAACTGTTTGGGTAAGGGAAAAATAGAGGCCCTGCCCATAATCGATAAGTTAATGCCACCTCTGTGCATCACCAAGGACCCTTCTAGGTTTCACTCCAGGAACCTATCCCAATTAACTGTTATCTTGATTCCTGATACCTGAAACCTGTTCAAGACACACAGAAGGACCCATTATGTCCTTCCAGGCTCTCCAAATCCTAAATCTGATAATAGCTTGAATTATTCCAGTTGTTGAAGTAGCCTGAATAATTTTCACAGTAACAAAAGACTGACAGAACCACAGCGCATCCAACACCTCAGCGGCTCCAGGCACAATGCAAATAACAGGGGCGAAAGCTGCCTTGTGCTTCTCCCAAGTTCGAAAGTGTTGGAGAGCACTTCATTCAGCCTCACTGCTGTTGTGGGTGCTTTATATAGCAGGGCCACGCACTTGCAAAAATTGGGGCCGAACCTGAATCGTCTCAGGTTCAAATAGGGCTGCGCCCAGTCAAGTGAGTCAATAGCCTTCTTGGCATCTAACAACAATAAGGCCTTGGGGTCTCGCTCATCTTTGGTTCTGTCCAGCCAGATATGTAGTCATCTGAGATTAAGCCTTATTGCCCTCCCTGGCATAAACCTATCTAATGTTAAGCAACCAGGACTGTTGCGGAATGAAGGCCGGAATCCTATATATTTAATTGGTCGCCTAGATTGTGACATGCTGTAATAACGTGGTATTCCCTCCCACTGAAGGGGGTTCCAATAACTCACTATGGCCTTCAATTTAAACTTTGAAGGCAGATTTTAACAAGCTAAGCTGACTCAAAGCCCCATTGTTTCAAAAAGATGTAGCCTTAACATCTGCCTGCAAAACTTTCAAATTGCAGGTTGCAAGGAGTTCTAGTGAAATACAGTCCTTTTTAAACACCAATCTCCCAATACATTTCAGCGAACTAGCACACTGCATTTTAATGCGTCCAATACCGCCAGTATTGCACACTTTTTAAAAGTTATTGGGACTGGCTTTGTTAGTTCTTTCCCGAAAATCTTTGGAGTAATACCGAAAATAATACATTCCCTTTTTTCAAGTGTATTCAGGAGCATACCTATGTGGTTATTCGTCATTTGCTGCATTTTAGTTCTATTTTTGCTTCTCTGTAGTGGATTTTCCGTTTTGAGGCCTTCTGGTAATGCATTACCACCGGTCCAGCTGTGCTGTGAGCTCATGTTACGAACTGAACACTGACTGGTCATTGTCCTTCCAAACCACCTGGGTTACCTGTGTACAACCTGTATTTCATTGCCTGTGGTGCCCCTTTTAGTGGGCACTGGATGTCTGCCTAGCTCTGTCGATGAGTCCTATAACGACCCATTTTCGGAGTTGTCCCATGAACTTGTGACTGCTTCGAAATGCATGGTGCGAGCCACTCCCTCCAGGGTAGATGGGTGCTTCAGCAACAGAATTACCAAACTCTGGATTTTATAACATGGATGCAGAACAGCAGGCTAATGCCTCAGCATTGGCTGATAACGAGGATCATGTCTGTTCTTTTGAGCTTTTGAATTAGGCAATTGCAGAATCGTCTGCAGAGATGGAATCCTTTCTGGATTTACTAAACATTGATCTTGTGGAAGATATTTCGGATGCCTCTGGATCTACTTAATTTGGCAAGTTTTCCAAATTTTCATGTTATATTTTCTTATTACGATTATAGTTTTTTTTTATATGACATGCATATTAGCATGAATTTGAATTCGCTTCTATTGGCTTTTGCCTTTTAGTATTTTGCTAGTCGCTTAGTTACTTTCCTGACCAAGGAGGGGTTGTAGTAAGTTTCATTTTGAACCCACTTTGGTTCTCCCTTAGTTCTGCATACATAAGTATTTTCTTTTAAAATCTAACACTCACTCAGACATTAGTTATGTTTGTTTAAGTACTTCTATGTTATTTTAAGCTGGAACATGTGCAATATGCATTTTAAATTCTGTTCAGAGTTCATGCATGATATTTGAAAAAGAAACCATGCTGGTAATAATAATTGAAAATATTGAATTCAATGTTCAATTTCAAGATATCTTAAGATAAGTTTCAGTGTTTTCATTTTTTCTCTTTTTCTCTTTTGTCAATGCTTCATGAACAAGCATTGGCAAAGCCAATAGCTTAGTACAAATATAGAAAGACGAGACCTATTGACTTTGCCAATGTTTGTAGGTTGGCTTACTACAAAAGAGAAAACAAGTGAAACAGCTATGTTACTATAGTTCATGGGTACTTGCAAACATTTTCCTAAGGGCCAAAAGGTGTGTTCTGTGATGTGACCGAGGGCCGCATTGATGCCAGCGGGGTGCGGTCATGCCGGAGGTTTTGGGCACATTGGCGGTAAGGTGGATGTAAGGGAAGCAAAGCATATACATCTAGTTGCTGAATTGCACAATGTAAAAACAGAAAAGCTCGGATTAATCCAGGCTTCCCCACATTACCAAATTGTGTGATGATAGGCAATAGTTTTATTTCAATCTCCTGTCTTTTTCTTCACTAACACATATATGAGGACGTCGAAATACATGACTTCAGGATGTACACTGTACAAAACCTTCTCCTGTGTTTGATTTAATAAACTATAATGTTTTACTTGTGTATTAGGAACCCCGGTCACCCAAAGAGTGCACATGCAAACTAACTTGCCTCTTAAGTTCACTATTGGCATTTTGTCAGGGTGGGGGAAGAAGTAATGTTTCTAAATTCATGTTTAAAAATGTTCACTTTATAATAATATTTCTCAATACCCTGATATTATCTGCTGTACTAAAGTGAAATGTTTCTGCATGTTAATTACATACACATTTGAATCTTGAAGAGACTTTATTGTATTTTAATTTTTTTGCTGCAAGATGGCTTTAGAAATGAAGGTGCTCCTAAAGTTAAGTGGTGCAGGGCTCAATAGTTTCTTCCTTTCTTTAACACCAATTAACTGTTAAATAAATGCTTGTCTGTTTATTTAACATTGTTCTTATTGTAGGCATCTCTCTAGTAAACAGCTGCCGAGTGCTGCTGTACATCAGGGGGCCACATGTAAAGGTCAAGAGTGCCGCATGCGGCCCCGGACCGTACTTTGATTATCAATGCTATAGTTAGAGCACGATTTAGGACTCTTGTGTTTAATCTTTTCACAATGTGTTAAGTGGGATCACAAATGCTAAGAAAAATATAATATATTATACTTCCAAATGTGCATACTTTAAATACATGTTGTGCATTGCAAACGTATTTTGTTTATTCTTTTGCTTCCACCCACATGAGCTTGTATTAAAAGAAAATAATTTCCCACTCCCAAAAATTATCACAGAATAACACATCCATTAAAAGGCCATGCCCAACTGCTGTGACAATGCACCTGAGATGCTGTGACTCAGATCGGAACCGAGGTTGCGGCTGTCACAATGCAGATTGCAAACCACTATACTAAATATACTTTCTAAAAAAATATTTTTACAGTATGAGGGGGTGGGACCTAGAAGGGGGCTGGGCCTAGTGACAAAAAGGAACTAAGAGGCCTTTTTGGCCCCGCCCCCCAAACTCGCTCCTCCCACAAAAAGAAAAAAAGCTTGCTGAGACTGATGCCAATGTCCCGGGGTGTTTTCATACCACTTAATGGACGTGGGCGGTTCAAAGCATCATGAAACCAAGCTGGAAATCCACTGTTTACAGTGGTTTTCAGATTGTTTTCCCTGCCAACGTGCGACTGTTTGAGGAGATCCTATATGATGTGTCACACAGTGTGGCAGGTCTGCTATAGGGTCACGGTGAGCCACTTGGGCTCCGTCAGCATATTTATATATAGCTGTGCTAAGCTGCAACTAAGGAATTTATTTTTCTTATTTGTATTGGTCACTTGTATGTTATTGTTGGAAGCAGGATTATTGGCGGGGTAAGTATGCACCAACCACCAGCAATAAGGCCACCAAGCAATATAGTGTCTGGTCAAGGTCTCAATACATTAGCTCCTGGTCCAACCCTTTGTAGCTGAGTGCGAGAAGGCAAACTTAACTTAGGAGACAGGTGTGTAAAGTATTTAAAAACACCAATACATTAAATAATTAAGGCACATCACACAGTAAATATCCCACAACAATTGATAAAAATAGGAAATATTTTTATCTTTAAGATGATACCAAAATGACTTAAATTCAATTCAGAGAACTGGAGATATGATTTTTTTAAGAATAGACACTTTCTAGTGCTTAACAATATATAGCGCCAGTTTGGGATATCTGGTCGTGCTTGACCCGGACAAAGTCAAAGTTTGAGGCAGACCGCGTTGGATCCTTGGTCAGATACACTAAGTGGGAGGCCTCTGTCAAAATTTTACCTTCACACTTAGTAGCTTTTATGGAGGATTTCCTCTCGTTGTCGAGCGGAGCTCCTCTTCAGGCCAAGTTTCAAGTTGACGATGGCGGCTTGGCTCACTGCAAGAACTCTGTGAAATCCTGGAAGCCCTGAGATTTCAACGGGGCGAACCTGAAATCCAGGCTTGGTCGTGATTCGATGTCGGAGACCTGACTCTCGTTGACGGGTTAGTCACCTTATGGAGTTTTTTCAAAAAGTTGCTCCAAACTACTGGAACTTCTTCCTGAAGTTCCTCCTGTGGGTTTAACATGTCCAAAACACAAATCCAAGTGTCTAGAAGCTCTGAGATGGTCCTTGTAAGCTTGGAAGTACAATTTCCACAATGCACCTGGCCAAATCTTTAAAAGTCAACTGGACGCAGTCCAGGCTGGGGACTTTTTGGAGGAGATGGTACAGGTGAGCTCTGTTAACATACTGTTTTCAGGAAGTCTACTCCTTAATCCTTTTTGAAGCAAGGCAACGTGCTCAGGGCTGTATTTCCAAGTGTGCAACAGGAGCAGAACTTCAGAGTGCAATCCTCTGGTGTGCAGACCAGCGATCCAGCAGGACAGTCCTTCTTCTCCTTGGGGTTTCAGGCAGCAGATCTGAGTTGCTATGCAGCTCTCACATATTTATCCAATGTGCTGAAGTGACAAGTAAGAGGCACCCTGTCCAAAGGAGTACAGGATGCCCCCCAAAAGTACAACAGTTTCCTCCAAAGCGTGGCATATTCTTGTCACACAAAGCACTGTACTTTTAAAATTCAAGATGGAGAATGTCTTCAATTGAGAGTAAGATCTGGCAAAGTCAACCTACTGGTGTGGCTCATTTCCCTTAGCACTCTCTCTCCAGGCCTTCTGCAAATTCCTTTGCTGAGGCTTCCATCTGGCTCCCCCAGCCTGGCTGGCATTCCTTACTGTCCTACTTTCTTTGAAGCCCAGTTTGTTTTACCCAGCTCCTTTTCCGGCCTGTTCTTTGCGGCTGCAGAGCTCCTCCACCAGATAACCTTTGCTTCTATGCAGGCCACTTATCACCTCATCAAAGCAGTTTGGCGAACCCTGTTAAGGCCTGGCCAATCAGGGGAGGCTGCTTGAAGCCTGGATATTGGGTCACAGAAAAGAAAGCTCAATAACGTATTTTCTGTATAAGTTATGATAACTTCAACTGTGGCAGGTTTTTGGATTTATCATCACCAATCTTTTAAGTCCTTGAAATGCTATTTTAGCTAATTCCTGTAAATCAGCGTTTCCCAAACTGTGGGCCGCGGACCCCCAGGGGTCCGTGACACATTCCCAGGGGTCCGCGGTCTGCATCGTATTAAATATTGAAGCGCCCATGCGCTACTACGGCTACAAGCACTGAATGACAGCGCAGGGGCGGCAGGACAAAAAAAAATCGGGCCAATCACCATTTCAGCTTTAGGGTGGAAGCTGAAGGGTGATTGGCTTATTATTTTATAGGCGCGCACGCTTGCGCACGCTCGCACGGCAGTGCGTCTTCCCTCACGTTTGCGGCCAGCCCAGGAGCATTTTGCCGCCCAACGCCCTGTCTCCGCTTTCGGCTAAGAACACCAGCATTCCGGCATCTTGGACCACTTGAGGAGCACGTGAGTGTTTATTTTTAATTAATTTACAATTTACAGCTAGTGGGCAAGGCCAGGGGAATTAGGACGCTGTGTTTATTGAGGCCGGGTGTACTTACCCATACATGCCAACATTTCAGGAGAGCAAAGTGGGAGATTCTGTAAAAAAAATCGGGAGAATGTGGCCTTGAATCGGGTTACTGTCATGTATGGGCCCTGGAAGTGTGCTGCTGCAGGATCGGACATTTAAAACGCAAATGCACGTGTTTTTCTTACCTTTCAGAAGCATGGAGCGCCAGGGCCGGCTTTAGGGGTGCTGGCTTCCTGGGGGCGCCGTGCTTGAACGTTTATTATGCTTTTGAAGCACCTGTTGCAGCGTTTCTTTCCCCTGGCAATTACCAGGCCTCACATAAACGTCACAATAACTCCTGTGATTAATTATCGTCGGAGAGAGATCAGCATTTTGCATAGTTGAGGTTTTGACTTATGTGAAGTTAGTGCAGAGGGTTAATATGCCTGCTGCAAAGAACGTGTACCAAGTGATTACAGAGTGCGTATGATGTACAGATCAGCAGGTTACTGCTTTCAAAAGAAACCTCCTTTTGTTACTTGCAATTTATAGCTTAAAGTCCTAATACACAATAGCGAGCTATTAACTTTCATCCCAGAACTGCATACACACTGCAAAGAATACATTATTAGAACATTTATTAATGTTGCAAAAAGGATTAATTTGGCTAGAAATTGATTTTTATTATTAAATAGAACTCCCAACTATGCTGTTTCTTTTTCGACTCTGAGTTTGTGCTTCTCCACACCAAGCACTCCAAAACTATACTGCCTACCAGTATGGATGACATGTGACTCCTACACTTTTAGTGTTTTGGCTTATGTAACATTTCCTATACACTGATTTACACACGTATGATTGATTGTCTCTGTGTAATGTGTGTGATGCAAAGTGCTCGGACACCCTGCACTGGTATGAGTGGCACTATATAACTAATTCAATGCATCTGAGAGAGTGTGGTTATGGAGACTTCGTCACTGTTAAAGGGTGCTAGTGAGAGACTCCCTGGTGGAGGTGGTCATTGGGGGGGCGCCAACAAACATTGTCGCACAGGGCGCCACCAGCACTAAAGCCGGTCCTGTGGAGCGCAATGGCAGGAAGAGAGAGGGTGATGCAAGTGTTCTGCACTCACTGGCCTGGCAGGTTGCTGGCAGTGCATATACCAAACCGCCCCTCCCCCACCTGTGTGGCAGCCCAAGCACACACATACAGCTGCCCCGAGTACTTCACAGGTCTTTTAAAGACCATTTGCACGTTAATGAGGCCTTACTGTTGTTTCACCCCTTCTAAGAGCCCCTGCAGCTCCACTCTGCCTAGTGCTTAAAGATTCAGGGCCCCCCCCCCTCGAAATCGGCCCCCAAAATTGTAAAAATTGCTTGGGGGTCCCCGGACTCCAGTAGTGATTCAGTGGGGGTCCTCAGGAGTCAAGAGTTTGGGAACCACTGCTGTAAATAGTTAAACTGTATTACAGTATTCTCATTTTAGCCTATAGAGCAAACACTGCTACAATGGGGAGAAAAGTAATTGGTACTTTTTCCCTCACCAGGGCATATAAAATATCTTTTAAATTGTCCCTGCTTATTTTTACATGGCACCATACCCTAGTGGGGGTACCTAGGGTAGACCTTATGTGTGACTTATATGTAAAAATAAGGTAGTTTACTACTTTGGAAGTACCTTTAAATACAAAATCGAATTTGCATGTAATTTCAATTTAAAAGCAACTTGCAAAGCAGAGCTGACTTACGAAATGACAGCAGGCAACACAGCAGTGCACACTTAAGTGCCTCAAAGCTGTTGGAAATCTGAACCTACATGCCCTACCATATACTGGGGACTTACGGGTAGGTTATCAGTGCCAATTGTGATTACACTTAATTACCATATACCTTTTTAATCATTGCACTGGCCCTGGGCCTAACTAGCAGAGCCATGGGCGCATTCAGAGTTAGTTACCACCAGTATCGGGTTGATAAGGGCAAAAAGGATGATATATGATTTTTCCAGGTTTCCATTATGAAATGAGGGGCATGTAGAGAAATACAAAATCTTACTTACATGTAAGCGTTGGTGGTAAGCTTAGCTGCCTTCCAAGCAGTGACCGAGGTTTGACTCTCAGCCTACGCAGTTCTTTTTTATATTTTGTACTTTTTATATATGAATATTCATATATTTGATTTGGTCATGTTAAACAATTGTATTTCCAGGGTCGGCATGGTCTATAGGGTAATGAGGCAATGCCCCAAGGGCGGGTCTGACAGATCAATGTATAGGATGTTTTTTTTTGTCTGTTTGGTGGCTGGTTTTACGGTTTGGTGGGTCAGTTTTTACTGTTGATTTCCCTAAAATCATAACAAACATTACCACTTCAGCGACAACAACATGCAGAGAAAGGTTTCGGAATTTTGGAAACCACAATGTCTTTAAAGTGTATGAGGGTGAGACGTTTAGTGAGAGGAATACATTGCATTCTGCTTTCATTTTCTCAATACTCCATTTTAAAGGATGAGTGCTAGCCCTTCAAGGACTTGTTAGCGGAGTTGGTTGGAGCCCACTTGTATGTGAATAAATACTTTTGCTCCTGGCTTCACTGAAATAATATCAGCTGTTGCATAACTAATCACTGGTGTTGAAAGTGTTGGCCTAATTCAAGTTCTCTTTCAGCAGTCGGACTAGAGGGCCTGGACACCCTCAGAAATATCAGTAAGTATATGATAGGAGAAGAATGAAAAGAAAAAAGAAAGCTCTGGCACTGTGCGGTTACCTGCCGGGATGGGCAATGAACGAGCCTGGGTGCCAAAAGCCCTAATGCAAGAAAGATAAAGGGGCCCTTGACCACTGGTGGGGTAGTAAAAAGGCAACTGTGATTGGAATGGAAAGGGCCCATCTCACTCCTGTGCCTCGGTGCCACTGCACCTTCTGCACCGTTGATAGCTAAACTTTCCCTTCGCGGGGTAGGAGGGCAAGAACTAAAAGAATGGTTGTCGTAGAGGTATAAACAAAGGGAAGGAAATGCAATTATATCGAGAAGAGGAAGTAGGAAACAGTGAGGTAAAAAGAAAAGAAATGGATGAAAATAGGAAGAGTGTGGCCAGAAGAGTGGATATAAGGAAGAGACAAAGGGAACATTGGATTCAAAGTGCGAACAGCAAAAATGTTCAAAGGAAGATGAGACTCCATAAGAGGAAACTTTGGGAAAGAAAGTGAGTGCGACTGGGAGCAAATGGGTGGTAAACTTGAACAAGCATTGGCAAAGCTAATAGGACTTGCCTTTGGGACCTATTGGCTTAGCTTCTGGTTTTTAGTACATCGTGGGTACTGGCAAATATTTTCCTAGGGGTCACAAAGTATGGTCTGTGGTGTGGCCAAGGACTGCATTGATGCCAACTGGGTGAGGGTGTGGGGACCGCTGAATGTAAGGGGGTTGTTGGTGGAGTAAAGGATGTACATGGTGAGGAGTGTGAGCCATTGAGTTATTTTGAGGGTTTCATTCCATATTGCCCTCCGTGGTTTGCTCTCAGTCTCTAGCAGAGATTCTGATTTGTCATTGCTGTGCTACTATCCCTCTGTCACACCCTGGAGTAAGCATTTTCTGATTGCTATCACTAGCAATGCTTAGAAACAGGCTCTGTTAATGTAGCAAGTGCTATAAAAGCTCTTTGACAAAGACCCCCCACTTCGTCGAAACTTGCACTATAAGTGTTGCTGATAAGAGAAGCCATGTTATTGGTGTTTCTAGTCATTGTTATTGGTAATGCCTGTGCATACACTTCCTGTATTGCTCTTGTTTTAATCACTGTGTAGTTTTAGATACTTGTGAAACATTCTCTGACTGTATCTTTGCGCTGTTTTTATTTGATCCTATTAAAATCTGTGCTAATGTTTTGTTGAGATGTGAGCTACAAATAACACAGTATATATGCTTCATTGATGAAGACTAATCTTTTTCAACACTTGTGTGTTAACACTCAGTACTGAAGTAAAAGCTGAGAAGTGTGCACTAGATATATGAGCAAATGCTATTTAAATAACAGCACAGTGATTCCTTCAAGACTAGTGGTGCTGGAATCATTTTTAGAGTGCGGTGCTGCCATTTATGTTACATCACTGAAGTCAGAGGAATTGTGAAAAATCTATATATCACACCAAAAAACTGTAGCCAAAGTATTCATCCGGAAAATGATACAGATGTAGTATGCAGGCGGTGGTGCATTTTGGAGCACATTGCCTCAAATATATTACTACAGCATGGTGTGGAAGCGCGCTGCCATTACAGGCAACACATTTTCCATTGAAATTACCATTACATTTGCACAGACATACAATTTTATTAATAAAACTAAAAACTATACAGTGCACACATATTGTGTTGAAATAGGCATTCCTAGTGTATTGGTTCGTTTTGATAGTATTAAAAGCTTTCGTTACACCAGACTTCAGAATTACAAACAAATGTGCTTTATTTGTGCTTTCCTAATTCTGAAATATTTATACAGTTCATTCGCAGGCATTTCAATTTTGTTGTGTGCTAGCAAATAATGACATCCTATAGCCCAAGGGTACTCACAAACTTTCTGTCGGGGGCCAAAATTACAGTGTGGTTAGTGGCCGAGGGCCGCACTGGTAGGGGTGGAGTCAGTGGGGGCGGGAGCAGTGGTGGGCGGAGCTAGAGTAAAAAAAAAACCTTTCAAAACATCTGTCTCCCTCCCTCGCTGTCCCCCTCCCCCTCTCTCCCTCCCTCTCCATCTCCCTTCGTCCTCCGTCTCCCTCCGTCCTCCGTCTCCCTCCGTCCTCCGTCTCCCTCTGTCCTCCGTCTCCCTCTGTCCTCCGTCTCCCTCTCCCTCCCTCTCTGTCTCCCTCTCTCTCCGTCATCCTCTCCGTCTGTCTCTTTGCCTCTGTCTGTCTCTGCCTCTATCTGTCTGTCCCTGTCTCTGTCTATCTGTCTCTGTCTGTTAGTCTCTATATCTGTCTGTCTCTGTCTCTCCCTACTGCCCTCTGTCCCCTTACCGGACTCTCACACCCTGCTGTTCTCTTGTAATTCTTTGTCACCTCGCCCCCCCCCCCACCCCGTCCGCTTGTGTGGCAGCAGAGGCAGCTTCTTTTCCAGGGCACACACACAGCCCCACCCGAGTACTTCCCAGGTCTTTAAGAGACTATTTGCATGATAAGGAGGCTTTGTTGTATTTCACCTCTTAGCGCCCCAGCAGCTCCACTCGGACTATCCCTTGAATCCCGGGCCCCCACAGAGCAGTCTGTGTTTGCTGACACTGTTCACTGTTAAAAAAAAAAAAACACCGGTACGATCATACATGCCAACATTTCAGAAGAGCAAAGTGGGAGATTTAAAAAATAAATCAAAAAAAAAGAAAATCGGGAGAATGGGGCCTTGAATTGGGTTACTGTCATGTATGGGCATTGGAAGTGTGCTGCTGCAGGATTTGAAACGCAAAATGCACTTTTTTTTTCCTTTCCTTTCAGAAGCATTGAGCGCAGTGGCAGAGAGAGGGTGATGCAAGTGTTGTGCACTGGCCTGGCAGGTTGCTGGCAGTGCATACATACCCCCTCCTTCCCCCCCCCCATCCCGGCGGGCTGAAACAGCTTCCAGGTACACACACAGCCGCCCCCGAGTACTTCACGGGTCTTTAAAAGACCATTCGCTTGTTGATGAGGCTTTGATTTGCTTTTTCACCCTTTCTAGAGCCCCTGCATCGCCACTCTGATTATTGCTGGAAGAATTAGCACTCTACGCTGTAGAGTGCTAATTCTTCCAGCAATAATCAGAGTGGCGATGCAGGGGCTCTAGAAAGGGTTTAAAAGCAAATCAAAGCCTCATCAACAAGCGAATGGTTTTTTAAAGATTAGTGAAGTTCTCGGGTTTTTGCTAGCAGGAATCGGGAAGCGGGAGACTAGCCTTGAAATCGGTAGTCTCCCGCCTGAATCGGTAGGCTTGGCATGTCTGGGTACGATGTCTGGAAGGTCCGCGGGCCGCCAAGAAAGGCTTGCCGGGCCGCTGGCGGCCCGCGGGCCGTACTGTGAGTATCCCTGCTATAGCCTTTCCTTTAACCCAGTAAGATTGTCACATAAATCCTCTCACTTTGCAGTCACTCGTAGAAAAGAAAGTAAATGCCAAGCTCCCTTTAAAAAGAATCATCAGCAATTTTGCCTCTAGATTGCTCATTCGATATTTGAAATCCAGCATGTTTATTTTGGGGGTGCTTCAGCACCTTCCCACCTCCCTACTTCCAGCACCCATCGCATGGACATGAAAATGAGAAAGAGGATTTTTTATGTTATGCTATTGCTAAAAAGTACTGACCAAAATAAATAACCTCGTCTACAGAATATTCTTCCTCACAGGCATTAATTAATGACTAACTGGTAGTGCCAGAGATAAGTACAATCAGTCAAGCAGAAAAATAGCAAGGAGGAAACCTTTTCAAAGAAATCCAGCGCATTTACTGCTGTGAACTAGCATACAAGGGAGATAAGTGAAAACATGTGTACTCTTGTGAAGTGCCTCACCAAAAAGAAAAAAAAGTTCTTGGAAAGTGAACACTCATGGAAGAATAAAATGAGACAGTCAGAGAGGAGTAAACAGGCTCTGCTTCACAGGATAATTGATTCAAGAAGCTGGACAAGGCAGAAGCCTTTACTAGAAAACAGGTGGGGTATAAAGAGATAGTACCCACCTATTGGAGGATTTTTGGAGTGTTGTGCCCACATAAGACCATGATGAGTGGATTGTCTTATTGAAGAGTCAAGCTACCCTACATTGATACGTTAGCAGGGTTAGACAGCACCACATTGAGAGCTCACTCGCCGCAGTGATTTACAACACTCAGGAAGCATCAACCACCACTGAGCAAAGAGATTGGATTAAGAGAAAACAATTAGGTTTGACATGTGGGTCCCTAAACAATTGTGAATGAGATATGCTTGGGACGAGTGTCAAATTTATTGGCCCTGAAGAAGGTGGCATATACACGTTGGGGCCACCAAAATGCATCGATGAAATTTAAAAGCATGACCTACAGCGCATGGGAGACCTCCACATGCCATTGAATGTACCTATTGAGTAACACAAGTAGTAGGAGTGCATCTATTGCAAAAGGCGATTAGGACCATCTTGGAATTTCTCCCCTTTGTTGCATTGCATATATTTTGTGTATCTGTTGAGTTGGTGTATTTGTGTTTTTATGCAATGAGATTTTTAAATGTAAGAAATAAAAAAAAAGAAAATTATTTTAAATGTTTTTTTTCAAAATTCCATTGTATTGCGTTCGATATGTTGTTCTGTTTGATGAGTGAGTCATTGTTTGGTAGCTTACTCTGTTACCAGGGGGAAGCTCGTTTTTTTTATACGCTCCACGGTGAAGGACAAAGATGTGTTGGATGCCTAAAACAAATAAAACCAGCAAATAGAAAGCAAGCAAAAGTGAGTTACAAAACAAAAAGCCAATGGTAAGCAATGGGTGAAATGCATCCCTAGGCAATCTTTCAGCATGTTCCCAATGTGTCTTTGCAAAGGGAGAATTAATGGATGTTCGTGAAAATCTCTTCAACCTTCTTCACAGGGGGGTTATCACTATTTCCCATTTCTAGTTTTAAGGTAGGAATGCTAACTATGCACAGGGAAGACAGAGTGGGTGAAGAGAGTGGGGAAGAAAGGGTTGCAGAATAGGCAATGGAGGGAAAATAGGAAAGTGTAGTGAATAGAGGAAGATGGGGCAAAGGAGAGGCAGGGGAAAGAAGGAGTTATGTACGGCACATTGAATAAGTAGAAGAGGAAGAAGGAGGGACATAACAACACTGCCTTTTGGCACGATTTGCACTATAGAAAGACCATATACATACAAACAAACATACAAACAAACAAAAAGGTTCAAAGGACACATTACAGGATTCTTCATCTACTGGAACCTAAGTTCTGCAGTTTGTTCTGAGTGGAATGTGAAACAATAGACTGGACATCAGGGTCCATTCTGCTACCCAGGTACTATTGTCTGATTCAACTTACATGATGGCCATTCTTCAGTAACAATGGATGTGTGACCTTGTTTTTGTAAAAATGTACCATACTCGATGTGGAACCCAGAGCATGATGTTAAAGAAGTGAAAAGGGCTTAAACACAAACGACATGATTTGTAACAACACAGAAAGTTGGTGGCTATGCCAAGCAAAGATCGCACATCTATGAACTATAGTCAGGGATATGTCAATCATACAAATGATTAATAGTAAAAACTGGAGGTGCTATCATGGTACAGGCCACCCAGCCACATGGGGTGTACAAATGTCAGGGGCAAGAGCCCTAGGCAGAAATTATATGAAAATGCGTACCAAAGCACACAAAAGCAGTCCATATACTAAAGATGAATTAGCACAAGTAATCCAAAGTAAATTAACTTGTTAATTCCATAGCAGTCTTCTTTTCTCATTCATATTTTATTTCCTTGAAAATTTCAATTCTTGGTCTGCACACAAACAAAAATAGCCGACACGAGTTTTGTCCTTTGGACTTTTTCAAGGTGAAGAGAATTTAGGAGAGTGAGGCCTCTCAATATCAGGTCCAGAAACAGGAGTCGAAAGCAACAAGTGTGGTCCTTGAAGAAATAGTTTGGCAAAGCCTTAGCTAGTGGATCCAATGTGGAGGAAAAATTGGTACATGGTTTATTCCTTCCCCCATGGGATTTTGTTAAAACAGATAAAGCACATCCATCTTTCTCATGGACAAACAAACAAAATTCCTTAGAATAATCAGGGTTACCCAAACCAGGTGCATTGCATAAAGCATACTTTAGTTGTTGAAAAGCATGTTCACACTCATCTGTCCAAGGGAGTGGGTTACTAATATTCTTAGATGTTAGAGCAAGCAAAGGTTTTGCAATTAAAGAGATGTTAGGAATCCACTGCCTGCAAAAGGAAGTCATACCTATTAAGGCGCGAACATCAGATTGGGTCTGGGGACGTTTCATTTTCTGTACCAAATCAGTTCTTTGTGGGTGCAGTCTTCTACCCTCTGTTGACAGGAGGTGACCTAAATAGGCATCCTCCTGTTGCCAATATTGCATTTTAGAGAAGGACACTTTGTGTCCTAGGAGTGCTAAACGATGTAACAAATTAACTGTTGTCTCCTTACAACCTTCCTCTGTATCTGAGTCAATTAATAGATCATCAATGTATTGGAGTAATATGGAGCCTTTTGAGGGGGTAAAAAGGTCTAATTGTTTCTTCAAAGCTTGACTATATATACTAGGGTTTTCTGGATATCCTTGAGGAACTTGCGTGAATTGAAGGGAACGCCCTTGTAATGAAAATGGGAAAAGGCATTTACTTCCTTAAGCAATGGGCACACGTAAAAATGCATTTTTTAAATCAAGCACAGTAAAATATTTGGCTAAAGACAGAATCATGGTAAAAATAGAATTCATGTCAGGAACTACAGGATCAGCCTGCAAGCCCCCTCCAGTTTCTGTTCCACAACAAAATATGCTTATGATGCAAGAAGAAGAATTATGGGATTTAATTAAAATTAGTGATAGTGCCCTCACAGATTATCCTTCTTACAAAGGCCCATTTGTTTCTTATTGTCCCTGTTAACAACCCTATAATGGAGAATATCTGAAAATGAAGTACTATCACGATATGAGGGGCAAATCCAAATGATCTATTACTGATTCTATAGGTTAGTGATAGCAGGTAATTAATAGATGTTGAACTTAAGTTCAAGGACCATTTGAGGAAAAGGTTATATAATATGAACATGAGTGCAGAATTTTTTTTAATCCACGTGACTTTGTACAATCTTGTCTGAGGAATTTCCATTTACGTACTGACATTGTGCATTCTTTTGCTCTCCATGCCCTTGGAAATCTACTGGTTGATTGCTAGAATAATTACACCTTGTTAATCATTTGTGCGTCTCTGAAATGTAAAGCCCATTTCTTTTTCCTTTCAGTTTGCAATTAGTCAAGTTCAGTGATTCTCTCTTACTTACCTTGAAAATATAGTGTGGTTGGCTATTCTTTTTGTATGTATAACTGGAAGGAAATTTCCAATGGATTAGGGGAGGGGAGTGTAGACAGACTTGTTTGAAACACAGTATAAATATGAAAGGAGAATAGTTTTCAGTTGTTCATTACATTCATGGAACAGGTTTTTTCTTGTTGGTTCTGCATCCGCCTAAGCGTGAATAAACTGCTCTGTTTTACCTCTGACTACCTGTACTCCTTTGGATTTAAGTGGACAAGCGTGGAAGTATACAGAGTGCAGAGGTGCACTTCCCACACAACCTCCACAAAGAAGGTGCTCTAAAACCTAGAGAAGACATTGTTCAACTCTAACATCCTCCAAATAATGAAAACAGGCAATGGGCACCAGTTTTAAGGTGGTGACTTTCAGCATTGTCTCAAATTGTGTGACTTCCAGCATTGTCCCTATGCATTCACCACAGGGGGATCACCTACAGGGTAGAAAATTTGAAGTAATCTTGTGCACCCTCAAAACGGTACTGAGGCTGGCAGCCAAATAGGAGAAAAACTTCAAACTGAAAATGTACCAGTTCTTGCAGGAGTACTGGTCCAAAATCTGGACTCCACAACCAAAGGGGCCATGGTATGCCCCTTGCAAAATCCCATAAGGGAGACAGAACCCCCTTCTTTGTTATGGACTTGCTTTATTTGCATGATTAGTTAAAACCATTGCAATAATTTACATAAAAATAGAATGAATAAGAAAAGGAGTCAAATTCCTGCAATTTTACACTAATATAGTTTCATATAAAAAGTTGATAAAAATGGGTTAAAGTTTTAAAAATGTAGCGTCACTAATATATTGTGGCCCGAGTCCTCAGCATATACTCAAAATGGGAGTGTTTTGTGTGCAAAAGTAGCAATAGCAGGATTTCAAGCCATCTTGTACAATTAAAAAACAATATTAGCAGCAACATTTAATTTGTAGCTAAGTTGGCTCATCTAATGCACTTTTGATAAGATCCTCGTCCACTTGAGGTCGCCTTTAAAGTTGTTTGAACATTCCATTCTGTTGTTGTGTGTTGATTAATTTGTTTTTTTATCTTTGTGTCAACGATAGTCAGGAATTTTACCAGACGGCAACTCAGCTGGACATCCTCTCCAGAGACGCTTGCTATCACTGCTTGTCTACAAGACCGTATGTTTTTCCTGTTAAAAAGTGGTCTAAGTAATACTTGATGCTTCCTTAATAGCTCCCTGCAAATAGTTAGGAGGTGTGGGATGTCCTCCTTCCCTTCCCCCCAGAGTCGACAGGTTGCTGGCATCGGAGGGCGAAGCCACAGTGCAAGTGGAACGCAGATAGTAATATACCTACGTGGTATTTCAGGAACTTCTCTTTGATGGCCTTGGAAAAGCAGATATGAAGGTACGTTTGAGGCATGGCTTTGGTATAACTCTGAATGGTGAACCAGCCGTGTGCTCTCTCTGAGAGGATGGCTTTATCCTGTATAAGAGACACTCTTTTGGTGCTTTGTTGACTAGCTTTTGAAGCTCATGTAAGTCCCAGATGTCTCAGAGAGGCCACGTAGGCCTAGTTGATCGAGTGAGTCTTCCGGGTAGCGTTTGGCTGGGCCTGTCTCCTTAGCTTGCAGTTCTTTCTATAAGTGGGCATTTAGGGTTTCTGGGCCCCCCTTTCTAATTTTATACCAGCTTTTAATGCATTTCTTTTGGGGCCCAGCTCTTGTCTTTGAATCCCGAACTCTAAACTCAATTGTGCAGGGGATGTGTAGCTCGGCAAACTGTAAATCCTTCGTAGTGCTCCTGCTATAGTGCCATCCACGGTTTCTGCATCCCTCCCTCTCATGGCCTCACTTCTGTAGGTGATGGAGGGTATGTGTTTTGTCTGTATAACTCGAGTCAGCAAGGAGAAACTTGTGCCAGAGATCTTATATTTCAGATTTCTTAGTGCCACAGCTATCGCTATCCCCCTCTTTTTTATGGTCTCCCATTGGGCTACAACATTCCCTTTGCTGTAGATATTGACTCCCAGATATTTATACTCTTGTGCAACTTCCAGCTGATATGTTACCAGGTGCCAGTGATGGAATTACTTTGCTCACCATGTATTCACGCACAAGGCCTTTGTTTTTTCTCGATTAATGCTCAGTCTATTATCTTCTGAGTAACAGGATGTTACATCGAGCAGACGCTGAAGGCCAATTTGAGTCCGACTAATCACCACAAGATCATCCGCGTAAAATAGATTTCATAAGGCCCAGATTTGGGGCATGTGAGTCACATTAGTCCAACCTGGCTGATAAATCTGCCATAAAAAGGTTAAAGAGTGTTGGGGCTAGCACGCAGCCCTGCTTCAATCCAGAGGTC
Organism: Triturus cristatus; assembly: GCF_964204655.1. NCBI lineage: Eukaryota > Metazoa > Chordata > Amphibia > Caudata > Salamandridae > Triturus > Triturus cristatus. The sequence goes on from NC_140595.1 coordinate 721,999,617, forward strand.
GTAGGGATCTTCCTCGTTAAGTAATCTCCTACGCCTAATTTTAGTTGCACCCACGTGTTGGAGTGTAGGAGGATTAACTGTTTTAAGAGTAATGGTGAAATGTTCAACTTTTGTAGCTTACACAAGCCTGTTTGATTTGGTGGAATTACTGCATTTTCTGCAGCCCAAGACGTTAGTCTTGTAGCATTAGACCAGCATAATATTTGGCATCATTAATGGTTAATAACTGTTCCAGTGTGGGGATAGGATCAGTTTGGGACGATAATACTTCTAAATTAGTCGAAGGTGTGTTTATGCCGGTTTGAGTTCCTAGATCTCTGTTCAAGTAAAGTTGAAGAAAGGTTTTCCAGACCTCTTCTGTCAAATGTGAATTGAATCCTTGGATCGATAGGACGGACAAAGTATTGATTGTTCGCCAGAATCATGAGTTGTTGTTGGTCTTAATATCGTACAGGAGTTTTGCCCACAGAGACACTTCCGCTTCTTTTTTGAGGTGCCAAATTAGTTTTTCACGTGTGCCTTTCAATTGCCTCAGTTCATTCAAGGTTCTGAGGTCTTGAGCACATCTTTTTAATTTCCGAAATGCACGATTTATGGATGCCTTGATGTTTTACTGGTGCATTTTTCCAAAGGTATAGGATCTACTTTGAGGACAGACTGCTCTCCTGATTTGTTGTCGTTCCTTTTCACCTCCATGTATGCTTCCTAGATTTTTTAGTGAATGTCTCCAAGCTTTTTATTGTATTAGGTTCTGCAGCTTGGACTTCTTCAAATAGTTGTTTTGCAAGGCCCAGAAGGCCTTTTGGGTCGTCGGTTTTGCATTTTACACTTTTGTCATTACTTGTATATTTTGGGCATTGTACTTTTATTGGCATTGATTGAGTTCTTGCCAACATTTTTATCGTGATTTCTTGTGGCAAATGATCGCTATGGTCCAAGGTTCCAATGTGGTAGTCCTCTACTTTTGCAAACACAGGAAGAGAGATAAAAGTATCATCAATTGTCGTACTTGCTACTGCATTGTGGAATGTTGCCGTCTGTGGATGATCTCCCGGAAATCTATTGTTTAGTGCGCAGAAGCCCAGCTGCTCAAGGATCATAAGAAGCTTCTGCGCTAACTTAGTGTGTCTTCCGCAAGTATTGCTTTCTTGTGCTGGTATGTTCCATGCGAATGGGTCATCTTCGGTGTAATTATCATAGACTGTTGAGCTCAGCATGTGTAGGTTAGAGTCCAGGATTATAATCAAATTGCTCGTTTTTTCCTCCGTAAGGATTTTCGTCAATTCGTCCCCCAACAGATTGGTGCCCTTGGTTTTATGACGCGAGTGTAAGTACACATTTAATAATAACACATATTGTTTTTTATTCGCCCCGTGTCATTATTCTAAGCACTTGCATTGCATTGGGTTATACTAGATTGAACAACAGTGGTTCCACTGCCTAAATGCTCCTTATAGAGCTATGTGTGGCAAGACCCCCCTTGCGATGGCCAAATTTAGCACTCATCGTGGCTGGTAAATGATGTAAATTAAATCCTAGAAGTGTGTGAGGAAGTGCCCTCTTTCTGCATGGCATGACCCCACTTTTTGCTGAATTGCTGATGTTCTTTGACTGAGTGTGCCCTGGGCTCCTGCTCGTCAGGTACCCAGGGCCTATGTTCCTTCCCTAAAATTGCATTGAAGCCTAACCCCAATTGGCATCCCTGGCCACAGGTAGGCCCCTGGTAAATGGTACCACAGGCACACAGGGCATTGTGACCAGGGAAGGCCCCTAAGGGCTGCAGCACTTATTGTGCAACCCTTAGAGGCCCTGCACCTTTTCACTCACACACTGCCTTTGCAGGCTGTGTGTCTTGGTGCATAACAAAAGTGAAGAGTCGACATGGCGCCCATCCCTGTGTGCCATGCCTACAACCCACTGCCCTGGCCTAGATCAGCCACCCCTCCAGCTGGGTGCACTATGCCGGTGGTGAGGGTACAGGTGCATGAGCCCTGTACCCCTACACTACCTAAGCCCATTCTTAGGCATTGTAAGTGCAGTGCTGCCATTAAGAGTATAGGGTGCTGGGAGTTTGTCATTACGAACTCCCCAACACCATAATGGCTACACTGAAAAATGGAATGTTTGGTATCAAACTTCTCAGCACATTAAACCCACACTGATGCCAGTGTGGGATTTAATGTAAAATGCACAACAGAGGGCATCTTAGAGATGCCCCCTGAAACTTAACCAACTTCTAGTGCTTAGGCTGCCACCAACAGACATGTTTCTAGACCCCGGGGTTGAAGAGCCTGCTGCTCTTCGGGGCCTGAAAAAATGCACATCCTGGGACGAGGTGCCAAGCCTCCTTCCCCAGGATGGGCAGGGTTTACGAAGGGGAAGCTTCAAAGACATGCCACCTTTGTGAGCTTCCACAGACCACTTGCTGTTTACAGCAGCTGGTCCCCACTGGTTATGACCCCCACTGTGGGCGGGAGAGCCAGCAGGAAAAACAAGTGAGGGAGAGAGGTGTGCACACCTCTGACAACTCCACCCCTCAGATGGGGGAGGCAAAGTGAAGCACAACTCTGAGTTCCCTCCATCTTGAGGAAGGGGGGGACCCAACCAACCAGGGACAGGCTCATGCCCCCCTCCCACTGGAGGGTGACATAATAGGGGGTGTACCCACCCCAGGGAAGGGACCCATTAGTCCCTGCCCTCTACCTACCTGTAACGCCCCATAATCTAGTATTTAGGGGGCACCCTGAACCTTGCTTCCTCAGATCCAGAAACAACAAGAAAAAAGATAAGAAGAAGGACCGAAGAGCTGTGCAGAGCTAACAAGAGGACAACGCTCACTGACTTGGCCCAAGCCCTACAGGCCTGTGTCCCCTCAAACCTGCTCCTGCAAAATCCCAGTATGTCATGCAGCCAGCCTCCTCAAAAACCACGGAGGACCTGCCTGCCTTCGCTTCCAAAGACTGCTTCTTCCGTGAACACCGGATTTGATCAACTGCAACCTTTGTCTCCGGCCGGACACCGCGAATCCAGTCCAGTCTGCATCCGCCGAACCCGGCCCGAGCTCAAGTGGAAAAACAAACGATGAGGAGGTCTCCCCGGCGATTGTGACCCAAGATCCGGAGATCCCAGACCAGCCTCAAGACCCCAGCCGACGCCTACAGCCTCAATCCAGAGGATCCCCTCTACTGCGACCAAGAGCGGGTAAGACTTTCCGATGCCAAAAGGCACCCGTACACCCAACGCCCCATGGCCTTGTGTGCCCCTACTAACGGTGCCTAACCAAACAGCGACATCCCAACTTACCCCTCGAAGTGGTGGTCGCACCCAGAAGATCGTCGTCCCCGAGCCTGCAGTGTTTCTTTCGACCGTAGTCTCTCCATAGCAAACAACAGGGCGCCTGGTGCCAAAATAGCACTCTGCACCCAGCCGCCCCAGTGCCGCTAAGGGTGCACCTTTTGTGTTGATCTGCAACCCCAGCTGCCCTGTGCTAAACCCCAGGAGCATTGCTCCCACAGCCGTGTGGCCTACTTGCTAGCAGCCAGCAACCGCAGACCCCCTATCCTCTATAAGATAACATTGGGCCTCTACACTCTGTGCCTGGCCGCCCTAGTACCGCTGAGGGTGTAACAAGACTGCATCACTGACCGTGGGGGACCCCTGAGTCTAACCCCAGAACCTTAACTCCCTCAGTCGATAACTTACCTTTGAACCGATAACCTACTTTTCCTCCATAGGATAACATTGACAATTTTTCTTCCAAAATGTTTTAAAGTGTGGAGTTTTGAAATCTAAAAATATTCTTTAAAAATCGCATGATTAACCAAAATGTATTTACTTACCTGTTTGCAGGAAATGTCCCTGTGTTGAATCTAGGTATCCAGCACTGAGTAAGAAAAGTAATGTAAAAAGTAACTTACCTGTAATTTACTGAAAAAGCCTATTCATTCCAATGTACTGTATTTGCTAAGTATTGCACCCTACTGCAGCCCCTGTAAATCAAACAAAGTACAATTCCAAATGCATTTTCAAACTGTTCGACATTCAGCAACTTATTACCGTGAAGTATTTAATGCTTACCTGTGCCAGGCTTGCGTGGTTCTAAAATAAAACAACAATATATTTTTTATACAAACCAATGGCCTAGAGTTCAGTTCTTGAGTGTGTGAGACCATTTGCTGACTGAGTGTGTACATCAAATGTTTAACACTGTCCTCTGATACTGCCTTACTGCTTGGCAAGCTACCACTTTAGAGAGTAAGGTTATATCTAACTTTAACCTCTGCCTACCTCCAGGGTAACCTGGAGGTAAAACACACTATACCTCCCTTTGGTGTAGTATATATAGAGCCAGTTTCCTACAAAGCTCAATTGGTAATTCACACCACGTTTCTAGCAATGAAATGATGTCACCTTTCTGAAAATATAGTTGCAGCTCCGAGTCCGAGGTCTTGTCTCCCATGCCGTTAATGTTCCAGGAACACAATTTCAAAGTATTTTTTGTGTCCGATGTGGAAGACAAATTACGTCAAAGATTATGACTTTTGGTATTTATGGTCCTGGATAGCCATCCCGACTCTTGTGGGGCTGTGATACCGGATTTATTTCACCTAAGGTTCAGCTACCGAGTAGATTCTGTACTCCCGGGGGGATTTGCTACGGGCTCTTCACAGTACTGAGTATGCTTGAAGGCTAAGTTGGTCCTGGTGGAATTCTGGTTAGTTCTTTAGTTCAACTAGTAGGGGCTCCGGGTATCTTGGTTTGATAAAGGGCCGCAATTTGGTGCCCCGAGCATTGAGTTGGGCATGCTGTTTCACGACTTTCTTTGCTAGGTCTGGCGAGGCCCAAACTGTTTTGGTTGCTTCAATTCCCGGTTGATCTATTGCCGCCACAAATTCTGTTGACTCCAAGTCATTGGAGTTTAGGTTCTTCAAACTGCAGATGGACTGTAGGAGACGTAAGATATTTCCCCTACTTAATATGTCAGCCCGGCCCTTTGATTTTTATTGAGGATGAAACACAATGGTTGACGAATCATGTTGAGCTGCTTCTTCGCTGAGTGGTTTTATAGGTTGGTTCTTTAATACGGGGTCTTGTGAGCTCGTTTTGCCCTCCCGAGCTATATCTATGCAAGGACCTGATATTGTGGTTGGGTCCCCGTGTGTGTTTCCTCTTCCGTCTTGGGGCTTGTTCTTAGTGTCTATGTCATTGCTTATTGTGTTATTTAAGAGAACACTTCCTTTAGCGTCTAACTGTCCTTCATGAGTGGTATTCTCCATTGTCTCATGATTGTAATCATACAGTCCCCTCTCCAAAATTGAGGTGTTCCGTAAATCTCCTTCTGGTCAACGGGCATCGCTTCATTCTTTGTGGCCCAGCTACCTCTCCATACAGAGGTCTACCTGGGGCCAGACCGTAATGCTGCCAACGGTGATAAAATGAAATGGCCCAGCACACCCATCAACAGCTAACACCGAGACGTAAAGTTTCAGAAGCTGCTTGACCCTCACTCAGTGACAATGGACTGTGTCAGCAATGTTGTGCTAAGACATTTGCTAGATTTGAACCATCCAACACTAATAGAAGCGTACAACCATACAAACGAGACAACAACCTTCCGCTAGAACCTTAAGATGGCACACAAAAAGCTGCAGAAGCCACTTCGACCCACTGCAAGGAATATCAAAGCAAATAGAAGTTCATTGGGTCAGCAGCACGTTACATACCCTATAAAACCCTGCAGCTAAATATCAACTGGGAATCTCCACGACAGAGGTATGCCTTGCAAGAGCTTGTATGTATGGACCACATAAAGCAATTCTAGCATGGTGTAATTAATCATGAATCACATTCTAACTTCATGTACACGTCTTCCCTAATGTCTGGGGTCTCAGTTTTACCTAACCCTCAATCTCAACCTTGAAATGACCTTCAACTAATTGTTTCAACATTTCTAGTTAAGAGTATGAGACATAAACTTTCATCAACTCGGCCGTAATATCCTCATGAAAAGAACTATAACCAAGTATACAATGATCCACGCAACTAAATATCTTATTGCCCTAACCACCTCTCTGTAAAACTTCCCAATAAACTTCCATTAGTAAATAATGCATGAAATGTTGTAAAGTACCATGACAAAACATCACAAATCACACCCCTCACGCATGACTAAATCACTAACACTGGCCTGCACTGGAGTAGCATGTTAACCTTCCTCGGAGTGATTCTGCGCTTCGTCTGTGGTATTAAGCGCTATATATACCCCTAGCCAGGTGCCCAACACCCATTGGACTCAAAGGGCTTCAGTCCCCCCCCTGTGTGGCAGTTCGAGATGAGAGACAGCTTCCCAGCGCGCACACACAGCCGCACCCGAGCACTTCACAGGTCTTTAAAAGACCATTTGCATGTCAATGAGGCCTCGCTGTTGTTTCACCCCTTCTAAGAGCCCCTGCAGCTCCACTCTGCCTGTTGCTTAAAGATTCAACCGAACATTTTCGGCCAGCGAAAATGTGTCCACTTCCGGTAGGGTCTTAGCACTAAACATCTCGAGGCAGAATTAGCATCTCCCAGGAAACCCTCTCAGGGCCTCTTTGACTCAGAGAAAGAAGAGGCGACAGGAGAAGATGTGAGCTGAAGGGATGCCAGGTACCCTAGGCAGACAGCACAGGACTCCTGGTGTCATGCCCTGGCCCTCATGAATGACTCACTCTTGGAGTCGGGGTGAGACCCTAAGGCCCGGGCGTCCTGGCCGCCCGAGACCAGCTTTCACCGTCTCATATGAGGTTGGTGTGAAGCTTGCATCTCGGTTCTTTTTGTCAGGGGTGTGCTCAGGGCAGAGAGTGGTGCTGGAACAATTTTCCGAGTGAGCGTGCTGGCCATGATATCGCCTGGCTTGCTTTGGAAGTCAAGTATATCTTTATTTGATGTGCGAGCACATCTCTGGAACACTGTGACCCTCTCCGCTCACCTATGCACACCCTAGAGAGAGTAAAACTAGAAAAAAAATACACAATTCCGGAACCGGGCAGAAAGGAATAGTAAACACAGCGATCGATCCCCGCTAAAATAATTAGCATCACTTTGGCACACGAAGCGGCCGGACAGGACACCGTTTGTAGGCCTCGTGATTGTTGATTCTTGAGTTGGGGTGCATCAGAGATATAAGGAGGTGCAGCAGCACATCGGCACCCCTACTTCCAGATACAGACGTGCCCTGTTTTGTGAGTTGCCTCACGCCCCCCTTGCTTTTGCCAACTTCTTTGAGAGATGCTAGGACAGCGATGGGGGCGGTGTAACACTTCTTTTACCTGACTTTAAGTGCATGTACATCTGTGACGCACGGCGCGGCTCTGGAGCTAGTACAAGTCAACGCCCATGTTAGGGCGGAGAGTTTTTGGCCTGATGTACCTGAGCCTCGTGCCCTGAGGCGCGCGTGCCTTCAACACCTGCTCATTACATTCCTCTCAGCTGCGCGCGCTCTCTCCAGTCATAAATCCCCCGTGCTCCATTCACTTCTCTGAGGGAACTCAGTGGCTACCTTCTGCTTATTATTAACATTAGCGGCTCTTCGTGTTATTCCGTGTAAACTCTTCACTGACTATTCTCGGGGTCCGATAGGTTGGTGGGGTTTTGCATACACTGAAAGCCGTGGCTCCGCTAAGGATTAGTGGTTCATTGCCTGTTGCTTTTAAGGTTGGCGCTCCGGTGCAGGCAAGGTCTGTCCTTGGTCTCTCATCTCAATGATTGCACACACTCTTCCAGAGGATCTATATATATGTTCTCTGCAGCAGTTTTATCATCTGAGCATTGGTGGTTCAGTGGTAGAATTCTCGCCTGCCACGCGGGAGGCCCGGGTTCGATTCCCGGCCAATGCAAGAAGTCTTTTTTGGATGTGTAAATTTTCTGAGTACACTCACTAATTTTAGGATGTTGTGAATTGCAAATACAGTGTTTGATTAAATGATCCTATTGGTCTGAAAGGATGGGGTCCACTGCAGAGTCCTTTAAAGCAAGTTATGGTGCCCTACAGCGCCCCCTTCTGTGGCCGTATGGAAGTATATCACGATCCTACCACGTCTTAGGTTCAGTGCCTCTCATTATGTTGTGCATCCCCCTTCGAAGCTCTCTGTGTGACAAGGAAAGAGAGAGTGAGAAAAAGTCTTGGACAAGGGGGCGAACGAATAGAAAAATATGTGTAAAGAGAGGAGCAGGAGGGAGATTGAGAAAAGAACGATATAACGTGCGACTAATCTGTATGTCAACTCAACTAATGCAACACTAGCAACTAAGACTATAAACAAAAGAGTTGTGTTCAGTGGAGTACTGTGCCACGTGCCCCCAAAGCGCTTCAACGCCTCATCAGATGTAGTAAGCGCTAGATAGTCAGGTGTAGTGAGCGCTATATAATACATTATAGGCAGGAGACAGAGATAATATCTGCAGTAAGGAATGATAAAATACGATTTTCTGTAACACACCCTAGCCATTCCGCCAGCCCTCCCAAATGTGGTTAGTCCGACTCCGAGTACCTTATTCCCACTCTTGGCACTGCCACGGAGTCACCTGGTATGTTTCATAGAATCTTCTTACATTCAGACCCAGCTTTAACGTTAACAGTTTGTCGTTCGACTCGACATAGACGTAAGGTTACCTCTCTCTCTCACACACACAATCCCTCCTGTTCCTTCTTCTCTTGGTTCCCCTCTCTGTCTCTCTGTTTCGGATACTGCCCTTTCCCGTTCTCGTAGTCTCCAAGGGGCATATCATCAAGGAGCCGATAACATATTTTTGCCGCTTTTGCGTCCATTTTTGGACGAAAAGCGGTGATAATTTTATCGCCCAATCAGCAAGGTCACGCTATCGCGTGAATCCTTGCATTAGCGCCTGTTTTCTGAACGCCCGTGGGCGTTCCTGCCCTGACATAACTGGAGAAATGTCGCTAAGCGACATTTCTCCAATTATCAATGGGCACGCTAACCTGCAGAGCGACAAGCAAAGTAGCGATAACCTCTGCTTTGGCTACTTTCCTTACGCCTGCTTTAAGACTGACTTAGGCATGATATCCTATGTAAGGTGGATATCATGGCTAAGTATGCCTTGCCCTATCATCAAGCTATCACCAAACTTTGTGAGATTATCGCTGCATTTCCAGCGATAATCTCACATTTGGCAGTTAGCGCTTGGAATTTTATCGCTTTTGAGATAAGCATTGCTAATAGCACGCTATCTCAGCGATAAAATTCCACGTTACCCAGCGATAATTATCCTAGCGCTAAGTGCGCTTAGCGATAATTATCGCCGGTCCTTGATGATATGCCCCTAAGTCTTTTTGTCCCTCTCTCTTTTTCTCGGTTTCTTTCTCCCTTTCAGACTTTCTTTCTCTCTCTGTCTCCCAGCCCTCTATCTTTCCCTTCCTCTCATTCACTCAGAGTTCAGTGGCTCTCACTCAGTAGACGCAAACCAGGGGTAGCTTCTCTTCACATTGAATCGATTGCCTGGATCTGAAAAGAGAAACAACCGTCTTTCAACTCATCCTTTTGCCTCATAAACAGCGTTAGTGGAATTATGCAATTATACAGTTGCTGCATTTTCCGTATGATTATGGATTTGCCACATATCATCAGCTGTATAATTTATATATGTTAACAAACAATGTATTTCTAGCTCAAATGAATCAAAAGGTGCAACAATGCTACCGGGCATATTGTTGCTCAAAGTGAACACCTTTTAAATCTTACCTGGTCATCCCTTGTTGCTTATTGCTCTATTTAAGTGTTACGCACACTAATGAGAACTAACTTTTGGTCAGATATTGTTAAATGTGTATAAAGCACAAAATAATCAAGTAATACGGTCACAAATTGTGCAGTATTCTCTGCCTTTTCTTGCTACACAAATCACTCAGCTCTGCTGCTTTATGCGGTTCTCTGCTGTTGCATAATTCCAGTGGCCCTGCTCATGAGTAATATTTGCAAGAAGAGACCAGCAACAGTTGACCCAGCATCTGAACACTGTGGTTAATTTCATGGGCACAATCAGATACACAATCAGATAAAAACCTTGGCGTGATTTTCAGATCTCCCTGCACGCGGTCTCGCCGCTGCCTGGGCTCTAGGTGCTCCTGAAGCCTAGAACCAGCACCAATTGTTGGTTACGTGAAACATCATATTCCAGCTGAAAAGTTTTCTGATTTCCAGGAATCCGGGGGAGGATGGTTGTCCACATATTTCTCCATGAAGTTTAAATGGGATTTAGAAAGATTTGATTGTGGAGCAAATTTGACACAAGCAACCAAGCGAGTACACAAAGAAGACAGGCCCAATTTAATGTCACTTTTCATCATAAATGTCTATATTAATCCTTGCAAAGAGGGGAAAGTGTACAAAATGTCAATCCTGTGCAAATTAGTAAAGAAGTGACAAAAACAACATCGACACACAATCTTCATGATTTCTGGGGACTTCACCACAAACTTAAGCCACAGAAGCAAAAAAGGTGGCGTCCAACTTGGTGGCCCTAAGCTACGGAAGCAACTGGAAAAATTAGGTCTAAAGATCTTGAATGGCAATTCTAAGGAGGATATTCCAGCGTCAATCACCTATCTTTGTGGAAGAACAAGTTCAACAATAGATTCCACGCTGATAAGTGAGGGAGCCTTGCCCCTGGTCGGCCAGTTTCAAATCATTCCACGAACGGAAAGTGATCATCTACCTCCGGTTAGGTTGTAAGTTTAACCAGCTGCACTCAACAAATGGTCTAATCACCACCCCAATCAGTGACAATTTAAAAGTCTAAAATGGCATGGACCTGGAATACAGAAGGTGATGGCTGAAGTCTACCTTTGTGTAGGAACGTTAGAAGATGTAAAAAGAGGAACAGAAAACCTTGAAGAAGAACACAGGGCAGCAGGTGAACGTGAAAAAGCACGGGCAACACTAATTCCGACTTTACTCACAAAATTCCCAGCCAGAGCACATTTGTCGAAGATCTCCCATGTTATGAATACAAAAGTGGGTTCAAGAAGGCAAAGATGGTACAGTAGTGGACCACGCGAGGTTAAAAAAGTCAAATCACGATAGAAGTGAGAATAATAATAACAGAAGCAGAGAAAGGGAAGCGGTCTGATAAAAACCACACTGTGAACCTTGAAAGAACAATATCAAAAGGAATACTGGACAGCAAAAAAAAATATCAATAGGACATCTGGAACAAGCTCTTATGGACCAGCAAGAGGCTAAATAGCAAAGAATTCTGGCAAGTGTTAATTGGACTGCTATCCGGGAAGGCCAGACATCAAAGTGTGGAGATTGTGGCGGAAGCATGAGAAGCCCACATTCGAGCAAAGTATGCCCTGCCAGCCATCGATGGCAAGGACGAAGGCCATAAGGGCAAAGCCGAACTCCAGGATTCACAAACGGCAAAATCAGTATCCAAAACCCAGGGTGGCCTGGCTTACCCCGTAGAAACCGAGTCTCACGAGTGATCATCAGAACAACGCGGTTTTAATTAGGGACATTGAACACCTAGCAATAATCTTGAAGAAGTAGAAGGCTGAAGGGGCAGCAGGACCGAAGGACTGCCAAATGCCCTCTTTAAAAAGGACATATTCTACTGGGCTTATTTTCTTGCTCCACTCTTCATTCAATTCTTTTTCACAAACATCATCCTAGATTCATGGAAATGGGACATCTTTCAACTAAGGGGCTGATTCTGATGCGGGCAGGAAGGGCTCCGACTGTCGGTCGGAGCCCTCCTACCCACATCAGAATGTGCTGTTTGGATTCCTTTCCACACCAAGCCATTCTGATGGGCTCATTCAGAAAGGAATCTGACTCGGTTTTACTGATGGCTTCCGACAGGCTCGGAGAGCACGTCTGCCATCCGAAAACCCTTCAGTACTCCCACGGCCGTCTCTTTCTGGCCGATGGAGTACGATGGCAGTTTCCCACTGCCCTTCTGTGCCGGGCTTTCTGATACAGAAAGACAGTGGGAAACTGTCTTTGGGGGCCCCCAGCAGGGGCCCCAGGGTGTAAGGCTGCTGAATGGCAGCCTAGGGGGCACCTATGATGCCCCCCTGTTGATCCCTACACCCGGGGGCAGGCACGTTGGGGTGCCTGCCACTGGGTGCAGGGATGAACTGCACCTCTGCACTTAACAATGCGAGTATGCATTCCGTTCAGAATGCATGCTGGCATTGTTGAGTATTGGATTGCGACAGAACAGGGTTAGGTCGCATCCTACTTGCAGATCTGGAACGGACGACAATCAGGACCGGACTGGGAACCAAAACCAGCCCTGGCAAAGTGCTCGACCTGCACCCCTGGGTTTGGGGGTGCCGCCGAGCTCTTTGCCAGGGCCGGTTTTCGGGCGATTTTGTTACAGGGCCAATTTTGCAGCTATGCTGCAAAAACGGCCCTGTAACAAAACCGACCCCCACCCGTGCGGCGCACCGGGGGATTGCCCAGTGCCCACTACGGCCAGTCCAGCCCTGACGACAATAGGTCGCTCAGTTCCAGTTCCTGTCTGATGGACACCGGTCCGTCCAACATCGGAATCGGCCCCTAAGAGTGGAAGTCCAGCCTCACCAAACGACTATAGGTTAATTGCTCTCATTGACATAGAAGCAAAGCTGTACGCATATATTTATTCCAGCGTCTGCAATCATGGGTTATTGAAAACAATTTGATTCCTCGAATACAAACTGGGTTCAGACCAGGCATGGGGACCCTTACGCACTTAACAGCACTAAGCTTTCTAGCAGAGACAGCCAAATGGAGAGAAACTCGATTGTTTGCCTGTCTCGTTGACCTCAAGTCTTCCCTCGACCAGGTCCCTTGTGGACATTTATGGGAAAAATTGGAAGGATGGGGCATCCCATGAGACTTGCTGAGGGCAATTATAGCATTGTTCTCAGATACCTGGGCACAGGTCAAAATAAAGATGGCAACACATTTATGAACAAAGTTGCAATTAGCAATGGCCTCAAACAGTGATGCATCATTGCCTATAACCTCTTTAAATTGTATCTTGCAGACCTTGTGCAGTTCCTTCCACAAGACAACAGCACTCGGCCAACCTTGGCATCAGAGAAATTAGATTCCCTACAGAATGCGGATGACATAGTTCTTTTAAGCCAGATGCCAATAGATCTGCAACGAAGCATGAAAACCCTAAAAAGATATATGGCCCATCAGAGGTTAGAGTTAAACCTAAATAAAACAAAAGTGGTCCACCTGGTTAATGTCAAACATAAATCATTCACCTGGTTCATAGAGGACAAAAGGTCAAGGTTGTGGACACATATACATACCTAGACATCTCCGTGGAACACAAGATTACTTTTAAACATAATTTAGCTACTCTGCTAACACTAATCTTCGATTCAAAGCATTGAAAAAGAAATTCATCTGTCCCTCATTGAGCCATTTACTCATCGTAATGTCAGTGCAGCTAATGCCAATGGTAGCTTAGGGCATTGAAATCATGCATGGAAGAGAAACAGCTATACTCAACAAGCTTCAAACAATAATTACCGCCACCGATGACATCAGAGCCCTCTTTGACCAAGGAGAAATTCCGACCCTGATCCCTCTCGACCTCTCAGCAACATTCAACACCTTATCCTACCACATTGGAATTCTGGGAGGCGCCCTCAGATGGATCGCCTCCTTCCTCACCGGGAGAACTCAGAGAATTCTGCCTTCCTCTCTTCACCTCTGGAAACAAGAGCATCATTTGCAGCATCCCTCAAGGCTTGTACCTCAGGACCACCTGTTCAACACCTACATGACCTCCCTGGCCAAGATCATCAGAACCCATGGACTGAACATCATTTCCTAATCAGATGACACCAAGCTCACCCTTCCGCTATCAAAAGAGCCCTCCACCACGAAGGCCAACTTCCACAGGTTCATGATGAGCATTGCCGACTGGATGAAAGACAACTGCCTGAAAATCAACACAGACAAAAGGGAGGTACTAATCTTCGGGAACAAGACCTCCCCGGGGAACGGCTCCTGATGGCCTTCCGGACTAGGACGTCACACACGCCAACAGACCATGCCCACAACCTCGGCATCAACGTAGTCTCCTCTGCCTGCTTCCTCACTCTCCAGATGCTCCACAAGTTCTTCATGTGGCTCCTGATCAACACCAGACGAACCGTCACCCAAGCAGGCTGGACTACGGCAACACACTCTAAGTAGGAATCACCTTGCCCCTCTTGAAGAGACTGTAGATCATACAGAATTCTACGTCCGGACTAATCCTTGATCTCCCCAAGTGTACACACATCACCCCCACCTCAGGAAACTAACTAGCTCCCCATTCACAAAAGATGCCCCTTCAAGATGCTAATCCACACATACAAGACCCTTCACAACCACGTACCCACTTAAATCAACCACCGCCTGAACTTCCATAAACCCTCCAGACACCTGCGCTCCGCCTCCCTTCACCTCGCTCACACCGCTCATATACGTCAAAGCAACAGCAGTAGCCGTTCCTTCTCCTACCTTGCAGCCAGGTCCTGGAATGACCTCCCTCTTTCCCTCTGGACCTCACCCTCTCTACTGGAATTGATGAAAGGACTCAAGACCTGGCTGTTCGATTGCCCTCCGCAGCAGATCCCCAGCGCCTGGATACACTCATGGGTGATTAGCTGTGCTATAAAAGTCTTGTTTGATTGATTGATTGATTGATTGATTGATTGATTGATTGAAAGAAGGACAAAATGATACTCATTTACTGGCTTATTTGTTCAGAGTGAAACCAGAAAACCTGGATAAATTGTGGCTTCCCTGTTTAAAATTTGTGATCTTAGGCAAATATTTTATTTCTCCGTAAACCCTTTTTCTTAATTATCACGTATAAAAGCACTTTCGAATATGTGTGTTCTTATTACCAGTTGTACAAAAAATCACTTTTAATAAGTACTTCTCCTTGCAGTGCTATAAAGTGTCCTAGTATCAAAGCTTCCACATGTTAAAGAAATACACCATTTTAAACTTTGAAGAGACTTTATCATATTTTACCTCATTTGTTGTATGATTTACATAATGCATATTTTCAGAGCTCGGCTCGTGCACGTGCTATAAGATCTGGGACAGACCCTTGGCTCGGCTTCAACTGTTAATTTGTTGACTTCCCACTTCTAGTGTTAACTTTGCTCCTATGTAATGATAATTAGAAACAGAGCTGCAGAATCAGCTGTGACCCACTCTGTACTGCAGGGGAGCATTTAACAGGAGCACCACTTCTGACTGAATTTCGCTGCATTGGCATTCCTTTGATGCTTACTACCCATGACATTGTTCTGCATTCTGTCCATCAACTGTTGGCTTTGCATTTGTCACCCTGAGTGGGACGGGCATGCCCAGACGTGAGTCCCATGCTCTCCATGCCACTGGAATCCAGCTATCCTGGCTGAAGAGGGGTGAAACCCCGAAACCGGTCCTAGGATGCTTGTTTCCAGTCCAGGGAGGACCTTGCTTGGCAGTTCTGGCTGGACTGTTCCCATGAGGCACAGGGTCCAGACTGATTTGCATATGGCTGGGATCAAATTGGAACAGCATGGTGAGCAAAAAAACAATGGATTTAGGCCCAGATCTCTGAACTAGGGTGAATGTATGACATTGTTCTGCATTCTGTCCATCAACTGTTGTTTTTACTACCCATGACGAGGCGTTAAAGCGGTTTCTGAAGTCCTGCTCGTTTTTATAGATTGTCGAGCCATACCAAAGCTAGCAGGGACTCTGACACAAGCAAGGAAAATTAAACCTTCTACTTCCAGGGTGGGGAAAAATCAAAGACATAATTGGGGTGAAGTGGGCCTTTTGTGCCCCGGTGCAACCGCACCTGCTGCACAGATAGCTAGGACTATGGGTGACAGTCAGTAATCAAAGCATATACTCAGGGACACTAGAATTATGGAATTGTGCATTGATGGTCACATAGTTGTAGATTTGCAGCATTTGCCACATAATCCAAGGTCTGCTGCATGATCTGCAGATTGTACCACAAAACATTTTTGTTTTTAGCTCAAACGGTTTAAACGTTATTAAAAATGCAGTGGCACGTGTTGCTGCGCAATGGAAGGCCCTTTGCAAAGGTTGACTGTTCACCTTTCTGTAGTTAATTGCTATATTTTGTGTTAAACTGGTACCAATGAAGTGCAACTAATGCCAAAACAGCTTTAACAAATGCAAGAATGAGAAAAAATAATGAAGTAATACTATCACAAAACGTGCCACATAATGCCGCATAATATGCCTTTTCTTGCCACATAATTAACTTAACCTTGTTGCATAATTTGGCCCTCCCCAGCCGCATAATTCATGTTGCCCTGCATATACCCGAACAAAACTCTTGACTCAAGATGTAAATAACTGAGATAAGCATGCCCTCCATGTCACGACTGCCGATCACAATGCATCACGTGAAAATGATCGTAGAGTGTGATGCCAATTTTGCATCAGTCATGCGCTATAATAGAATGAGCTTCGCAGACCCTCCGATCCTCATGCAATCCATATTCCCCTCTTTCTCGTTCACTGTCCTGACAACATCTGCGGCTCGGCCCACTGAAGACCCCCTCACCACCCGCCTCCGGAGTTACAGCAAAACCATTCTGCAATGTTTACAAATGTGCTTCGTTGATAAATCATTAAAAATAACATCAAGTGAATCAAGAGTTAAAAATCTCATTTAAAAGTGAAACTAAAGAAGAAAAACATGGACTGCGTTGGCCGGGAATCGAACCCGGGTCAACTGCTTGGAAGGCAGCTATGCTCACCACTATACCACCAACGCTCACTGCTTTATCCGTGTGCACATCTGTATTTGATAATTACAGTATCCATTCAGTGGTTAATGATAGTTGTAAAACAAATTTACAAGTTGGCTTCACAGCCCGCTCTCTTAACCATTTCACTGCCATCACACACATTCTCCAGTTTTTAGCTGGAACTGTTCTTCCATTTACAGATGTGGAGGTGACGCGCTGGACACGAACAAGCATCCCACTGTCACTGCCTGCAACCCACCCGGAAACACATACATTACTGGCGGAAGCGCTCGCAGACTGACTTTCATAGACTGGTGGGCTGGCGGGATCAACGCCTACAGTGATGGCGATCTGCTCGTGCGCTATGGCGTCTTAATACCTGATTGGCACCCCCCTGTCCCACCCTCACCGCATGCCCGGCATGCACCAACAGAGAGCTAATGCCATGCCATGTACATTACGGAGACCTCAATAAACAGCTGACCGAGCACTTCTGAACAGCTTCATTGCAATCTGGCTGCAGGAAGTAGAGGTGGGCGAGCCAATAATTTAACAGGGGCAGCGAGCCAAGTGTCAGGCTTGGCTGTAAGAGCCATTGCAGGAGCAGAAACATGACCATGTCTGCAGTGTAAAGCATGCTACAAACATTATGTACACATATGATAAAGTCTCTTCATATCTGAAGCAAGCGCATTTCTTTGACACCAGGGTGATTCGTATATCAGATTATAACACTGAATTGACATTCATTAAACGTTATATTGTTCAAGCATACATGAATGTACATTCCAGCCCCACCCCCCTTGACCGCCCTGAAGAAAATGGCTCTAGTGAAATAAAAGCAGGGCCACTTGAATTATGCGCAGGAGAGGGTCAAATTACGCAGCAAGGTTGAGTAAATTATGCAGCACGAAAAGGCAAATTATGTATTGTATTGTATTGCAATTGAATTTATATAGCACTTACTACCCTTGACGAGGCGTCAAAAGCGCTTTTTCGGCGAATAACACGCTACTTCAGCACCCATAAAGGATTAGTGATGAATTAGTAAAGTGAAATATGAAAGTAATTTGAGTGGTGGATATGTTAGTCAGTTATTTGGATTGAGAAGAATAGCAGAGGGATAGAAGAGGGAAAAAGGTTTACATTTATATAGCGCTTGCTACCCCTGATGGGGTGTTGAAGCGTTTTTTTCGGCGAGTAGCATGTGAAGGAAGGTGGAATCTGACGGCATGGTTACCCCCACTTTTTGCCTGTTGTTTTGCTGGTTTTCGACTTAGTTTGACTGGGATCCTGCTAATCAGGACACCAGTCTATCTGCTTTCTCCCTAAATTGGTTGTTCATGTACTTTAGGTACACTTCAGATTGGATTCTGGGGTACCCTTATAAGTCCCTAGTAATTGGTATACTATATACCCAGGGCATAGGTACCCCAGAGGCCTCCCAGGGGCTGCAGCATGTATTATGCCACCCCTGGGAGACCATTCAAAATAACACAACAGGTCTGCTACAGCAGCCTGTGTAAGGTGGTGCATGCACCACTTACTTAGATATAGGTTCACTATATCTATCCTAATCACTGCACATATAAACCTATCAGTCACCCCTATGGCCGGCCTTATCAATCCTGATGGCAGGGTGCTGGTTTTTATGTGATAGGGTGCCCATGCATGAGCAGAGCTCCTCTGCAGCTTTCGGAACCTATATTCCGGGGTTTTTTGTGATGCAGCCAACCATATATACTTAAGTGCATTATTAACTCGCGGTAAATGCTAACTTTAAAACGGCTGCATGGAAACATGTCGTGTTTGGTGTCAAACACCTTGGAATCATACCTCCACACCAGTAACTGGTGTGAGAGGTATGATTCCACCCTACTAGAGGAAATATTATGACAGCACCGGTACATCCGGTACCAACTTCACAGACCCTGGCATCACAAAATGGATGCTGCCAGCCACAGACACGAGTATGCCCTCCTGCTGCTGGACAAAACTCTGGCAGGGGAGGCTGGACAATAGGTTTCCTGTCACAGGGAGGTGTGACCACCTCCCAGGCAGGCTTTAGTGTATTGGGGCTGGGTTGGTGCACTCTGAGAGTGCTTTGATGTCTGCACTGGAGGTACATTTGGTGTCCCTGTGCATAGTCCAGCTCAAACCTGTTGCAGGGGCTATCAGCCCCTGCTCTGGCGTGAAACTGGCCAAAGGACATGGGTGTAGCCACCCTTCTGTCCTGACCCTCCCAAAGGTGGGTCCCCAGAGTTTGTCCCACCCCTTCATTGGGTATAAAGTAGGAACCCCTGGCTACAGGACTTTAGATTTACCTGGACAAAACTCTGCTACAGAAACCAAGTACTTCAACTATCTACACTGCGTTGGATGACCAAAGAATCTCCCTTGCAGTAAAGGAGTTACTCCCCTGCAAGGCAGGCACCAAAAATGCATCTGACCGGTTTGCATCTACGCAGCTCCTGAAGGACTCCGAAGATTTTGCAACACAGGAGGAGGGTTCCTAAGTGTCCCCGAGGCCGACCAGTCCTCTCAGCAAACCTGAGACCCACAGCCCTCGTGGGGACCGTGCAACCCGAACCCCTGGACGCTGTGCAAATTTGCAGCAGCATATGCTTTTTGGCAATCCCTGAGGCTGTGCTTTGGGTTACTTGTAGTCCAGACCCAGAGCAGTGATTCCACTAAAGATTACTGGCCTACATTCCACGAGTGTTCTGTGGGCTGGTCTTTTGTGATTCCTCTCAAGGTCCCTGGTGCGTCGACCTGTGGGTCCTTGAGAAGGGGACTGTAACTTTAAGTGGGCTTACCTGGTTGCTCCAGACGTGCCTGGCTCTCCATTGCTTGGGGAGTCCCCAGGACCTTTCTGGTCCACACCGAAGCATCTTTTCTCGGACCGCGTGGGTTGCAGTTGCCAAGGCTTGTTGGTCTTCAATCCGGACACTGAACAACCAGCACTCAACATCCTTTGTGGAACAGCTCGCCTGCGGACTTTGGTCATTGTCGACATCGCCTGGTCCCCGTGGCTGCAGAGTCCAACTTCACTTCATCGCACCTGAAACACCCAACATCGGTGGGCATTCGTCTATCGTGCCCCTGGTCACTGTGAAGTGACCCAGACTCTGTCCCCTCTGCTTTCAGGTTCTTCTCAGCTCTGATCCAGGCTTTGATCACACCGGACACTTCTCATCTTCCCGGCAGCAGCACTTTGCATCATGCCATTGAAAACTACGAAGATTCCCGACACCATTTGACACCTATGCACCTGGCTTCCCTGGGTTAGGTAACATGAGTACTCCAGTGCTGACATGGGTGCTGGCCTTAGAACCTTCTAAGTTTGAAAGGGTTTGCTCAAAGTCCTCTCCTAAGTGTCCTAAATCTTTAAAATTCCAACCGTGACTTTCCCATAGGATTGCACGGAGCTCGCTCCTGTGTTCTCACACTGCACACGTCCTCCGTGGGTCCCCTGTGTCACTACCTTGGGTGGGTCCTTGGGGTCCCAGCGATTCTATGTGCGCTAGGCACTGTGTCTAGTCAAGTCGTGGTTCTTATACCACCTTCTTAATATATGGTTTGGCCTCCCCCTGGGGCCCACTGTGTATTGTGCTATTTACTGTCGTTTTAGTACTGTAATATTGTGTGCCTTGTTCTCTAATCTCATAAAGAGGTTAGTAGAGAGTGTTTAGTAATAAATACATATATTTTATATATACCTTGTGTGGTTCTCCTTTCATTTGGTCATTCAGAATGTTAATAATCTGGTAAACCAAGCTGATTTACATTCCTTCGAGACTTAACCTGAAGGCTTCTCTCCATAGCTACCACAAGGATAGCTTTCAATAAAGGTTGTCTTTAACCTAATCATCAATAAGGGTTGTTTGGACTGGTGCAAGGTGCCCACTATAACTAGTGGACAGCATTTACCAGGCCAACCTCTCACAGCATGCTACTCCAGAACCCATAAAGGATTAGTGGTGAATTAGTATAGTGAAATATGAAAGTAATTTGAGTGGTGGATATGTTAGTCAGTTATTTGGAGGGAGAAGGATAGCAGAGGGATAGAAAAGGGGAAAAGGTTTGCATTTATATAGCGCTTGCTACCCCTAATGAGGTGTTGAAGCTCTTTTTTGGCGAGTAACACGCTACTTCGGAACCCATAAAGGATCTGTGGTGAATTAGCATAGTGAAATATGAAAATAATTTGAGAGGTGGACATGTTAATCTGTTATTTTGATTGAAAAGGATAGTTTAGGGATAGAAGAGGAAAGGATTTAGACATTTTTTTGTTTTTGTTTTGGAGGTCATAGCAGTAGGAGGAGGCTTGGGATGAGTAAAAGGGGCATGGAGGGTAAAGAGTGAGAGGGAAGGGTTTAGAAAGGCTTCTTTTGGGGGATTGGAATAGTAAAAGAGGAATGAAATGACGCAAGGAGGGGTAGAGTCGGGAAGAGTTTAGAAAGGTTTTTTGGGGGGATCATAGTCGTGGTATGGGGTTTGGGATGAATGAGTGAATGTAGATAAACAATGTTAATTTTGATATATTTTACCTAAATATGTCTAATGTACAGGCAGCCATTCACTATGCTATACAAATCTACTTTTTGTTATCGCATTTGGACTTTCAATAATGGCCGCCAAAGTCACAGACACCACTTGGCTAACATTTTGTCTGTCGTTTGTTTCTCCAGCCATGTAAAAACCTCCTAGTTTCTGCAACACTTCGTGTGATCAAGTCAGTGTTACTGACGAAACGCGTAACGAAAACAAAGCATCCCGTATGGAGAATTCATACGTATGAAAAGAAATTGCTCAGAACTGTAGGAAATGGAAAGAAAATTTGCTGATAACAAAGCACGCTTTGCAGCACGTGGTTACAAACAAGGAGATATCTTGCGGGGAGAAACAAAAGCAAGATCAAAGACAAGAGCCCAAACATTGACAGCCAAGAAGGGAAATCAATGAGCATGGAAGAGTTAAAAGAAGAAGATGCACCGCGCCTAATTCTGACATACTCAAAAGAAAGCTTCCAAATTCGTAAGACTCTAATGAAATATTGGAATGTTTTGAAAAAAGACCTAGACATTGGTCCTATAATTGGAAACTTTACAATGATCACCTACAGAAAAGCACCATCATTATGCGACACGTTGGTCAACAGCCACTTCCAGTATATCAAACCACAATCATGGCTGGAAAAAAGACAACTCGGCTTTACTAAATGCACCTCCTGCAAAGCATGCAAAATAGGCAGAAATTTGAAAACACTTAAAGATCCCAAGGATCGAACTTTCCGGATTATGAATTCAATCACTTGCGAATCACAGTTTGTGGTATATTTGATCGAATGCTCGTGTGGCAAACGCTACATTGGCTCCACCATTTGCCCATTAAAAAAGCGCATATTAGAACACATACGCGCCATCCAGAATAAAGACATGTCCTATGCTATAACCAAACATCTTCAAAATCATCCTGGACAAACTTGGAAAAACATCACTTATTCAGGCATTGCCTCCATTGCTGAACATGAAAGAGGAGGCAATAGGACTGAAAGACTAAGACGTCTGGAATCGAAATTAATTATTCGTTTCAGAACACGAATCCCTCATGGGCTCAATGGAGATGAGGAACTTTATGTACACTTATAACCATTATTCCATAGGAGGAGATGAATTCGTATTCATTCAACTGAATATAGGAATTATAACTGTGTTTTAAAAATGCTTTGTGCATCTGGAGTTATCTGAAAATGCTTTCCTAACTAGCTGTTATTACCTGGTGCTGTTTCAATGTCTCTCTGTATAATAATGACTAGGGCACTCAGCCTTAATCAATATCATAATGACATGATTTAATATAAATTATATGCGTATCCGTAACCTTACGAACATTAAGTGATTCAGGTGCCCACAAGATATGGAACTATTCCATTAGATTAAGGCCGTATGACAAGAGTAATAATGTTGTTTTATACAAACATATTAAGGCACTCAGCCCCAATGCTCTGGGTCACTCCTTCTCAGGATTATAAATACGCAATTATTTAGCATATTCATGTTACACGCAGTTCAAGCATGACTATCCTTCAACACGGACTAACTGTGTTAATAATTATCTATTTAATGACAACATGGGGAGACACTGTTGTAATTCAAGGCACCAGTTTTGTTTTCAATAAAGCATCATAGTTTGAAAATGTTAAAAACTACCACTCCCAGAATGCCTCATGATGGGCAGGTCGGAATAGCTGGTATAAAAATGTAGAAATCAAAGATGGACTTGTGTAAAAACCGTGATCAGGAACCGTTGAGTTCGAAACGCGTTGGTTGAGACAAGGTCATTAAATTTATGAATTTACACCCAGGAAGAGTGCGGCTACTTTCTTTTTGCTTCCAAAAATATATATGTATAAATATATATCTGTAGTAAATTGATAGTGAACCAATTGTAGATAGTTATAAAAAAAAGATTTACTTATTAGTGGAGTCACTTATATACATGTTAAAAACATAGAATAATGTAACTATCTGTAATATGTACATTTGTTTTGCAGAACTAATGAATATCTATATATAAATATATTTTAAACATAATTATTCTACACGTTTATACACAGCAATACACATATGTAGGAACATATCTATAGAACAAATAAATGCTTATATACAGAGGGATATGCTGTATATTTCTGTTTGCATATGGTGCTTATGTGGGAAAGAGCCAATTCTTAAGTATTTTTCTGAAGATAAGGTGGGTACCCGTAGATCTTATGTTGGGGGCTAAAGAGTTCCATAGTTTAGCTGCTTGAACAGAGAAGGATGTGCCACCCATGGTTTTTTAGGTCGAGCCTTAGCTAGCGCGCATGCACATGATCTGGCAGTCTGTTGTAGGTAGAGTACGGAGGAGAAACCCTGCCCATATTTTTCTTTGGCTTGTGTCTTTGTCCTTGGTAAATGCTTGAGTTTGATTCCTTGTTAGTCCCTCCTTAGTACGGCCATGTCGTCATTTGTATCCTCCCATGGCTACTGACCCCTTTACTTGGTTGTTACACGATATGTGTATTATTTTTCTTTATTGAGCTTCTCCTACATTAGGCACGACGACGTGCTTCGCTTACATTCAGCGCTCCATGCCCGCTTTCACTTTCGAAGCAGGGACAATGGCGGACGTTTATTTGCAATGCCATAGGTCTTGCATTTAAATACGAGACCTATGGCATTGCAAATATTTATTTATTTAAGCGTCTTTAGCTCAGAAAGAAAAGAAACATGAAGGCAGGAGGCTCAGAGCGACGTATTCCTTCTCTCCGCTACTCAGAGTGCCGGGTAAGCTGCAACATGGCGAAATGGTGTCATTTGTGAGGCGCTACATCTTTTCAAGGATAGGAAGGGTGTGCAGAGAGGACAGAGCATCGTCTTCGGGCACAGCTTACCAATTGGCAGAGCAAAGCTTGACACACAGCTTTAGGCAGGAATCTGAGGTGTGGAAACAAAAAACCTCTCCAAGATGAGAGCTGTTCTGGGAGCCGGTGGGTGCCCCCTTCACACGCCACAGCCCGTCTCTGAGCAAAGGAGCCCCCGCTTCCGATGCAAGTAGACTTCTGCCCCCGTTCGTGTTTCAGGATTTTATTTTTAATGCCCTTGGTATGTCAAAATTAAAATTCAACTGTGACACCCCAGCCCCCAACCCACACCACACACTTTCATCCCTCCCAGACACTCAGAAGGGAGACATTTCATTTTCTGCCAGAATTGATTTATATCACCTTGTGGGACTTCAGAAGTTGACAACATTTTTGTTGTTGATCGGCTTCATTGTGGTGCTGAAATCTGTTTTACAGAAGGATTGTCAATTACATTTCTATTGCAAATATAGAGTAAAACATCAACAGAGAGGTAATCGTTTTTATTTAATAAATAAAAAATAGTTTTTATTTGAACATACATAAATAAATAAACTCCGCTCTTTGAGATACGATAGGAGTGTGATGGGTTGTCGTAGTATGCTTAAACTAAAAACTAGTGATGTTTTTACATGCAGGGCACTTTGCTAAGATTGTTACCACCTGTCTCAACTTTCGAAGGACAGGTCCTACTTTTTTGGGAGAAAGCTATCATTCTTGTCAATTACTTTTGATTTTTAAAAAAGAGTGCGCTGCATCTACCTTAACCCCCAGCAGAAATTTCAATCACATCATCAAAATATTTTTGTGTGTTCTGTCTTTGGCAGCTCACTTATATTTCTTGTGTGCCCAAATGCCCCCGTATTTAGTCTGTAAGCACTATGTACTTTATTGACTTTCTCTTACTGCAGGCCAGACATGCGCTGCTTTAGCTGAAACCGCTTGTGTTTTGTTAAGCAGCATGGCCGCCCCCGTAACACAGGCGCCTGCTTTCAATCACTTTAACTCAGCATTATCTTGTGTCTGTTTCAAACCCACCCCCCCCGTAAAATGGATTTAGAAATTATTAGTGAATTCATTCATGTAAATTCCAGGTAGCACATAATCCTGTGCTCATGGGCTGAAGCTGACAACAGCACATCTGTGTTACATGTCACCAGTACTAAAGCCACCTGATGGGTTGCTTTCAAAAGCCTGTTTTATTAACAACACCACCACCAATACAACCACCACCACCAATACCACTACCAATGCCACCACCACCAATACCACCAATAGCATCAACACCACCACTACCAATACCACCGCCATCATTACCACCACCTCCACCAATACTACCATACATACCACCACCACCAACACCACCACCGCTACCAATACCACCACCACCAATACCACCACCTAATCCACCACAATACCAGCACCAACACCTTCAATACCACCACCAATACCACCAACACCAATACCACCACCACCACCAATACCATCACCACCAATACCAATACCACCACCAATACCAGCAATACAACCACCACCAGGAATACCACCACCACCATCAATACCACCACCAATACCACCACCACCAATGCCACCACAACCAATACCAACACCACCACCACCAGTACCAATACCATCACCACCACCAACACCACCACCACCAATACCACCACCACTACCAATACCACCACCAATACCCCACCACCAATACCACTAATACCACCACCACCAATACCACCACCACCAATACCAATACCATCACCACAACCACCACCAATACCACCACCAATGCCACCACCACCAATACCACCACCATCAATACCAGTACCACCACCACCAATACCAATACCACCACCAATACCACCACCAATACCACCACCACCAATACCAGTACCAATGCTACCACCACCAATGCCATCACTACCAAGACCACCACCACTAATTCTACCACCACCAATACAACCACCATCAACACCACCAATACCACCACCACCAATATTACCACCTCAGTGCCTTTCGTTCACTAGTAACAGCAGGGCCAGAGCTGCAGCCGAGACCATCCCTCCATGTCTGCCTTAAAGCACAGCCCGCCCTGCACCAGGAGGTGAAGCCAGGGCCCTACTACAGCTGGAGTGTTATTTATTAGGCCAAAGATAGCAATGACATTACGCAATGCCACACTGCACACTCAAATCATGGAGAGGGCAGGAAATAGCCCCACCTGCTCTTCCTCCTGAGCCACAACAGTGTAATCAAAGTGTGAAAGGTGTTGGAGCACTTTGTTAGTGTTCATAGCTCGGATCATATGTACTCTTACCTCACACTTTGTGTCTGTCCTACAAGTCCTACTAGTTGATCCCTCGGTTTTTGGTCACGAAATTTGCAGTGAGTTCCCAGATGTATTTACCGACATGTTAGGGTTATTGAAGAATTACCAACACTTAATCAAACTTAAAGCTAATGCCAAAGCTGTAGCGCACAAGGTCAGGCCCACTACCCACCTCATGCAAGCTCCTCTACAAAAAGAACTTGAGAGGTTGTTCGAACTAGATGTTATTGAACCCCTCGAAACCTCCTAAGTGTTGGCCCCAGTCATTATTGCGACCAAAGTAGCCAATATGGATGTCAGGTTGTGCATAGACTGCAGGGACTTAAATATGAATATATGAGTGGACAGTCACCCACTTCCTAGGATACATGAAACTTTGACACTAATTAAAGATGCTAGTCATTTCAGTGTTCTAGACTTATCCTCTGCTGATCGCCAAGTAAAGTGGCACCTTGATTGTCACCACCTCATTTCTTTTGTAACTCCTTTAGGTGCTTTCCAATGCCTACGCATGCCTTTTGGTCTTGTGTCAGCTGCTGCCACCTTTCAGAGGATAATGCAGCATGTACTAAAAGATGTCCCAGGTATTCTGTGTTTCCAGGATGACATACTCATCCATGGTAAGGACATAGTAGAACACAAAATAATGCTCAGAGAAGTACTAATCAAATTGCGTAATGCTGGACTTACCTTAAAGAAAGATAAGTGTCAGATTGACGTGGGTTCTGTGGAGAACTTAGGGCATAATATTTCACAGGACGACATTAAACCCAAACTTAATTTAGTTGAAGCCATCCAAAATACTACTGCGCCCACCAATGTGGAAGAACTTAAATCATTTTTAGGACTCTCGGCGTACTATTCAAAGTTTATACAAAATTATGTCAGTATAGTTGAACCTTTGAAGAATTTACTCAGGACTAAAATTCCGTTTGTATGGAGTGAGGACTGCCAGGCGGCATTTTTAAAACCTGCATTACTGAAGCCCCTTTTTTAACAGATTTGATACCACCAAACAGCGGTGGCCGGCACAGGTAAGCGCGGTGATGCGGGGCAGGGCGTGGCAGGTGGAGAAGCCAACGGATGACAGAATAGGTATTATTATTTATTTAATTATACCTATTCTGTCGACTTCCCCCCCTTCCCACCCTGCCCCGCCCCGACCCCATCGCCCCAACGTGTTTACCTGTGCCGGCCACCGCTGCCACTAAACCTACCATTTTGACCACTGACGCCTGTAATAAAGGTCTTGGGGCCAGTCTCATACAACGGGTGGGGGACAAAGAGCACGTATTGGCTTTTGCTTCAAAACATTGAAAGTGGCAGAGAGACATTTTTTGGTGGTGGAAAAAGAAGATTAAGCATGTTTTGGGGCAATCAGACATTCAATTTCTTTTTTTTTTGGGGCATACCTTTCATGGTCATGACTGACCATAAACCCTTAATGTATGCTTTAACATCTAAAGGGCCTGCCAGAACCACTCATAGGATCTCTAGATGGATACTTGGATTAGAAGCATACAATTTCAAAGTACGCTATGTGCCGGGCAAATAAAATGTTATCGCAGACTTCCTCTCTCGAGTACCCTTAGAAACAAGTAAAGAAACACAAGGGGAAGAGGACATGGATATAGTACTGGGACGATTGCATGGTACTTGATGAAGTTTTGACTTCCCTCTAAAGTTACATAGGAGATGGTTGGCCAGTGTATAAGCATAGATTGCCCAATAGCTTACACAAATTTTGGGAGGTAAGGTTGGAGCTGAGTATTTTTGGTGAGAGAGTTTACAGGGGGGTGCAAATTGTACCCCCAGAAGATATGAGATACAAAATAGTGGAATTGGCACATGCTGGGCACCTAGGTTGCAGCCTCACTAAGTACAAGGTGCGGGAGGAAGATTTGTGGCCAGGTTTGGATGCCATGGTGTAGGGTATTGTCAAAGACTGCAGGGAGTGCATCAATAGTGAAAAATTGCAACAGGTTAGGAAAGCTCCTGTTTCTCCTGTTCAAGTCCCTGCTGTTCCATGGTCAAAACATGCCCCTGACATTATTGGCCCGCTCGACCTCAAAAGCTTAAGTGAACGTTTTGTGTTAGTACTCATCGATTACCACACAAGATGGGTTGTCACCAAGTGTGTACACCAAATAGACACTAAGTCGCTCATTCAATTTCTAAAAGACACTTTCTATGAAGAAGGCATGCCGGTAATGGACAACGGGGTACAATTCATGGCAGACCTTATGAGGGAGTTCCTTGCCAACTTACAAATACGACATCTTAAAACAGCTTTGTATTCCACCCCCGTGCGAACGGGCTTGTGAAAAGGATGAACCGAGTGGTTTAAGAGAGTTTGCAATGCAAGCGAAAGTGACCGGTGTACCTGCCAAAGCAGCTTTGCAGGACATGATATGGGCCTACCGCAGTGCGCCCAACTGTCTCCCTAAAGTGAAGGAAACCCAAAACAACTGTGACTGCTGCGTGTTTGCGTAGGGACAGATCATGCACTGGGGACAGGATAGAAGGAGACAAAAGAATACATCAGCACCAGGAAAAGTACAAAATCAGATATGGCAATGCCAAGCGTGCCAAGAAACAGGTATTTAGACAGGGAGAAAGGGCTTGGATTGAGCTTTCCAAGTTACGTAGGACAAGGTATTCCAGGTGCACCAACAATAGCCACGACCATACATGCCAACACTCCCGATTCAGGCGTGAGACTACCGATTTCAAGGCTAGTCTCCCGCCTCCCGATTCAAGCAAGCAAAAACCCGATTCCTCGGGGTTTCAGCTGACAGGGCTTGGTAATGTGTAACGTGCTAATTCTTCCAGCAATAGTCAGAGTGGTGATGCAGGGGCTCTAGAAGGGGTGAAAAACCAACAAAGCCTCATTAACAACCGAATGGTCTTTTAAACACCTGTGAAGTACTCGGGGGCGGCTGTGTGTGTGCCCGGAAGCTGTTTCAGCCCAGGCTGACGGGGGAGGGAGGGGGGGTGTATGCACTGACCGCAACCTGCCAGGCCAGTGCACAACTCTTGCATCCCCCTCTTTCTCTGCCTGCCATTGCGCTCCATGCTTCTGAAAGGTGATAAAAAAAAACACGTGAGTTTGCTTTCAAATGTCCGATCCTGCAGCAGCACACTTCCAAAGTCCATACATGACAGAAACCCGATTGAAGGCCCCATTCTCCCGATTTTTTTTTTTTTTTTTTTTTTAAATCTCCCACTTTGCTCTTCTGAAATGTTGGCATGTATGCACGACTATGAATGACAGTCAATAATCAAAGCATATACCCAGGGACACTAGGATCACAGGCTTGTGCATCAATGTTTGCATAGTTGTAGATTTGCTGCATTTGCCACATAATCCACTGTCTGTAGATTTTAACAAAACATTTTTGTATCTAGCTCAAACGGTATAAAAGTTATTAAAAACACAGTGACACGTGCTGCCTCGCAGTGGAAGGCCATTTGCAAAGGATGATTGGTCACCTCTCTGTAGCTAATTGCGACATTTAGGTGTTGAACTGGTACGAATGAAGTGCAACTAATGCCCAAACAGCGTTAACAAGTTTAAAAATGAAAAAATAATGAAGTAATACTATCAGAAAATGTGCCGCATAATGCCGCCTAATTTGCCTTTTCTTGTTGCATGATTCACTTAACCCTGCTACATAATTTGGCCCTTCCCTGCCGCATAATTCATGTTGCCCTGCATATACCCGAACAAAACTCTTGACTCAAGATGTAAATAACTGAGATAAGCATGCCCTCCATGTCACGACTGCCGATCACAATGCATCACGTGAACATGATCGTAGAGTGTGATGCCAATTTTGCATCAGTCATGCGCTATTATAGAATGAGCTTCGCAGACCCTCCGATCCTAGTGCAATCCATATTCCCCTCTTTCTCGTTCACTGTCCTGACAACATCTGCGGCTCGGCCCACTGAAGACCCCCTCACCACCCGCCTCCGGAGTTACAGCAAAACCATTCTGCAATGTTTACAAATGTGCTTCGTTGATAAATCATTAAAAATAACATCAAGTGAATCAAGAGTTAAAAATCTCATTTAAAAGTGAAACTAAAGAAGAAAAACATGGACTGCGTTGGCCGGGAATCGAACCCGGGTCAACTGCTTGGAAGGCAGCTATGCTCACCACTATACCACCAACGCTCACTGCTTTATCCGTGTGCACATCTGTATTTGATAATTACAGTATCCATTCAGTGGTTAATGATAGTTGTAAGACAAATTTACAAGTTGGCTTCACAGCCCGCTCTCTTAACCATTTCACTGCCATCACACACATTCTCCAGTTTTTAGCTGGAACTGTTCTTCCATTTACAGATGTGGAGGTGACGCGCTGGACACGAACAAGCATCCCACTGTCACTGCCTGCAACCCACCCGGAAACACATACATTACTGGCGGAAGCGCTCGCAGACTGACTTTCATAGACTGGTGGGCTGGCGGGATCAACGCCTACAGTGATGGCGATCTGCTCGTGCGCTATGGCGTCTTAATACCTGATTGGCACCCCCCTGTCCCACCCTCACCGCATGCCCGGCATGCACCAACAGAGAGCTAATGCCATGCCATGTACATTACGGAGACCTCAATAAACAGCTGACCGAGCACTTCTGAACAGCTCCATTGCAATCTGGCTGCAGGAGGTAGAGGCGGGCGAGCCAATAATTTAACAGGGGCAGCGAGCCAAGTGTCAGGCTTGGCAGTTAGAGCCATTGCAGGAGCAGAAACATGACACTTTGTAGGTATGATGTTAACGGTTGTATCATATATCTGGATGCAATGGCAGAAACAGCAAAATACAAATCGGGCGGCACACTGTGCTAAGGATAGATTTATAGCTTACCCGTTTTTAAGCCACACCCTTAATTACATTGGCCACGCCCCTTTGAGAGACCCCCCAGTTTTTTCATCCCACTTAAAGCCCTGATGTAAACATATGATAAAGTCTCTTCATATCTGAAGCAAGCGCATTTCTTTGACACCAGGGTGATTCGTATATCAGATTATAACACTGAATTGACATTCATTAAACGTTATATTGTTTAAACATGAATGTACATTCCAGCCCCACCCCCCTTGCCCGTCCTGACGTCAATGCCTCTAGTGAACTAAAAGCAGGGCCACTTGAATTATGCAGCAGAAGAGGGTCAAATTAGGCGTCAGAGTTGAGTAAATTATGCAGCAAGAAAAGGCAAAGTATGTGGCATAATGCAGCACATTTTGTATTCGTATTACTTCATTATTTCTTCATTTTAAAACTTGGTAGCACTCTCTGGGCATTGGTTGCACTCAGGGGCGCAACTAGACCCAACCTTCGGGGTGGGGCTAAGACTCCCAGCCAGAGCCGGCTCGAGCGCTTGTGGTGAATGTTTCAACAGTCTTTTTTGGTGCTCTCCTCCCCCATAGCCTCCATCTTCATGACTTTCCCTCACTATCACTTTCCAATAGTACACCTCATCTCTCCATAGCCGCTCTCTGACATAAATGTAATTTTTTTATAGTGCTATTCATAGTTCACTCACACTCATTTCTGTGACATACATGGTACACGTTCTTTGCAGCAGGCACATTAACCCTCCGCGCGATCATTGTAACTTCAAAATTCTGAACTCTCACTAGTAGGAACATAAATCACTAGGGTTGTATTAATATTTTTATTGTTGACTGAAAACTACCTGAGGCACAAGGAATTTCATGAGCTTTTAAACCCAAAATTATTTTTAAACTCAGCGCCCCCATCGAAATCAACAACAGGTGCGGCTGCATCAGTCGCACTGCCCTAAAGTCAGTCCTGCTCCCGGCAATGGGGCAGGACAAGCATTTCCACTAATGGGATGAAAGCTAACCCCATATCCATTATATGAGGAAAAAGATCTATGTAATTGGTGGGCTGTGATACTTCCCCCAAATTCCAGCAAGCAAAACAAGTTAACAGATTTCTTGTAGAGGATTTAATAGAGAGTAGACTTCTCCCCTGAGAATTTTTTGAAACTTTTGGGATCAAATTTGCTAAAATGCTGCAGACCCTTATGGTCATTCATGAAATATTCCAGTACTTTCATGGTGGATCAGAAAAGCCTGGCCTTTCATAGGAGTGGACCTCGTTTTTTTTCAAATTTCTTAAATCAGAAATCACTTCCACTCTACCAAGGTCATCATTTTTCCATGGGTGAAACCCTTATGCCGAGGAGTACATTCAATATAACAGTGCCAGAAATTTACCATGGATACCTCAGCCACAGCCATGGGTACCTCTAAAAATTCCCTCTGGTATACAAGTCAGCATTTCGCCATTGACACCCCTTTAAAAATGAGTACAGGAAATCTTACGACAAGAGTTATCTCAAATATCAGTTCTGACATTTTGCTATGGATCTACCCCATATGATAAGAATTATGTCCATCATGGTGGTGCATGATCTGTGACTCTGCAGCTGGGTTTGACTGGGACATCAGCTTTCTCAGTTAGACATTTCGAGTCCCCACAGCCAATGATGGTGTCTTAATAGAAGCATGTCAGGGCCTAGAGTTTGCCATAGGCAACACCTGCCATCCATATTCTATTAGTGCCCCTGTCCATAAGGCAAGGATAACCTCCAGTATGCCAGACCAACAGCACACCTGCTCGCGTAAAACACACATTCTCTCTCACACACATTCTCACTATATCTCTTGCACTCTTTCGTACATTAGTACTCGGTCACACTCACACACAGACACACTGCCACTCGCACTTCCATTAGTCAATCTGCTTTTGTGTTAGAAAAGCTTGCCCTGCAGCTTCTGCTATACCTGCCGTGCCTTTTAATGAAGCTTAATAAAAATATATTCTCTGTACGCTATTCAAAAATATTAATATATTGCCTTGTCAAAGTTTGTTACAAGTATGATGTGAATGAAAAGTACACTTCCTTAAATTAGCTGTATGGGGCTCACATTTGGTTTCACGTGTGGATCAAGCAGTTACAGCATTGGGAATGAAATAATCCAAGTTCTAATGCAATATCGCAGCATCCAGCTGATCTCATGAAAGGCTTGACTTCTTCGGCAACCATGGATTTTATCATAGGAGTAACACTTTGCATTTTTGGGTTTTTGAGACCCAACTTACAATGTAAAAAAAACTACAAGTCCCAGAATGAAGCATTGTGGTGAATGGAAAGCCAGGAATTGATGAAGCTGTGACACAATCCTCAATCCATCACCATACACCAA
Organism: Triturus cristatus; assembly: GCF_964204655.1. Lineage (NCBI taxonomy): Eukaryota > Metazoa > Chordata > Amphibia > Caudata > Salamandridae > Triturus > Triturus cristatus. The sequence goes on from NC_140595.1 coordinate 722,033,382, forward strand.
AGCCTCAGCCCTCATCTCCCGCCTCACGCCATCCCACATTCTCAGTCCACTCTCCCTTCTTGCACCAGCTCCTTTGTTGCAGATGGAATTAATTAGGCATCTAAAACTACAGAAAGAGTAGGTATTCTGTGGGTGCCTCTGTAGAAATATGTGTATATTCATGTGAGTTGTGTAATTTTTATATGTCGCAGAGTAACAGTTTGGCTTTTGTAAGTGTGGGTGATGGTGAATAGTGTGAGTGAGTGAAGCGAGAGTAGTGCAACTGTAGGGTGAAAACGATGCAGATGTGAGTGTCGGGTGACCTGCATGAATGCAATGTGAGAGGAGGGCCCATGTAAGGGTCGGGTGAGAGGAGTGCATGCAGAGTGAGAGGAGTGAGTGCAGGGTGGTGTGAATGGTGTAAATGCAGGGTGAGTGATGTGCCTGTGTGTGGTGCAGGGTGAGCGGCGAGAGTCGAGGGTGATCTGTGAGAGTGACTGGTGGGTGCATAGTGAAATGAGTTAGTTCAGAGTGAGTGGTGTGTCCCTATCAGTATCAGTTCCGGCAGACTATTTTCCCTGTGTGCAAGCAGGATGAAGAGTGTCCGTATGAATACAGGCTCAGAGGTTTGTCCGTGTGAGTGCAGGGCGAGAGGAGGAAGTGCAGGGTGAGTGGTGTGACTCCAGGGTGAGTGCAGTGCTTGTTTGCGTGGTGTGAGTGCAGGGTGAGTGCTGTGAGAGTGCTGTGCCCATGTGAGTGAAAGGTGAGCTGTGTAACAGGTGTGCTTATGTGAGTGCACAGTGAGCGATGTTACAGTGTGAGAGTAGCATGAGAGGAGTGACTGCTGGGTGAATGATGTGATCAATCAATCAATGCAGAGTTCTCTCTGTCACCCCTAGGGGCTTCTAGGTGCTGAGGTGCTGGGTCTCTGTCGAAAAGGCAGGTCTTGAGCTTATTTCTGAACTCTGCCAAGGAGAGAGCTGTTCAGATGTGGAGGGGTAGGGCATTCCAGTTCTTAGTGGTGATATAGGAAAAGAACCGCAATAGATGCAGGGGGTATGTGCAAGGGCGAGCGAGGTGGAGCGCAGGTGTCTTCCAGGCAGGTGGAAGTTCAGTTGGTGGTTGATGTAGAGTGGTCCTTGTTTGTGAAGCACTTTGCAGGTGTACGTAAAGATCTTGAACGACATCTCTTCTGGATTGGGAGCTAGTGGACTTCTCTGAGGTAGAGGTTGATGTGGGTCTGTTTGGGAAGGTCCAGGAAGAGTCTGACTACGGATTTCTGTATGGTCTGGAGTCTTTTGATGGGTTAGGTGGAGATTCTGATGCAGAGGGCATTGTCGTAGTCGAGGCAGCTGGTGATGAGGGCTTGCATGACCGTCTTTCTGGTTTTGAGAAGGATCCATCTGAAGATTCCACAGAGCATGCGGAGAGTGTGGAAGTATGAGGAGGCTACTGCGTTGACTTGTCATTTCATTGTCAGTTGGCTGTCAAGGATGATGGCAAGATTGTGTGCGTGGTCTGTCTGTGTGGGGGTAGGTTCGAGTCCTGCTGCCCACCAGCTGGGGTTCCATACGGAGGTGTTTTTCCTGAAGATCAATACTTCTGTTTTGTCGGTGTTGAGCTTGAGGCAGCTGTCTCTCATCCTTTCAGTTACGTCTGTCATGGCACTGTGGAAGTTGGTTTTGACATTGGTCGGGTCCTCAGTGAGTGAGAGGATGATGTGAGTGTCGTCGGCGTAGGAGATTATATTGAGGCAGTGGGATGTGATGATGTCTGAAAGCGGGGTCATGTAAATGTTGAATAGGGTGAGGGGAGGAGAAGGGAGGCAATTGGAAGTTCTATGTGCATCCCAAGAGGAAAGAGGTGATCCATTTGAGAGCGTTTTGCTTGTGCCAGCAGTGAGGAGTCTGTTGAAGAGGGTGTGGTGTGAGATGGTGGCAAATGCAGCACCGAGGTCTAGGAGGAGACGGGTCACAGTTTCTCCGTGGTCGAGGAGAGATCTGATGTCATCTGTGGCGGTGATCAGTGTCGTCTCAGTGCTGTGGTTGGCACAGAATCCAGATTGTGGGGTATCAAGTAATTAGTTGAGTTACAGGTATTCAGTGAGCTGTTGGTTGATGGCTTTCTTGAGGGCTTTGACCGGCAAGGTGAGCAGGGAGATTGGTCGGTAGTGTTTGAGGTCAGTGGGGTTGGCCGAGGGCTTTTTCAGGTGGGGTCTGGCCTATGCGTTTTTCCATCCATCTGGTAAGGTTTCTGTGAAGATGGAAGTGTTGAGGATGCAGGTGAGCTCCGTGCTGATAGGGTTGGCTTTAAGGTTGAAGATGTGGTGGGGGCAGGGGTCGATTAGCGCCCCGGAGTGGATGGACGACACAATGGAAGAGGTGGTCTGTACAGTAAGTGGAGACCAGGTGATGATCATTTGGCCGGTATTTGCTGGTTACCTGAGGTTATCGAGGCTGGGGGTGGGGGGTTGAGGGCAGAAGTTGTTGTAGATCGTGGCTATCTTGCTGTGAAAGTAGTCTGAGAGGAACTCAGAGAGGTCTTGGGAGAAGAGGATGGTGTTCTCTGTGGCTGGAGGGATGGCAAATTCCTTGATAATTTTGAATCGTTCCTTCAAGTGGTTGGCCGCTGTGTCTATGTGGTCACTGAGGGCTGCTCTCTAGGCTTCCTTGATGCGCCGGTAGAATTTGATGAGGGCTGTTTTGTGGTACGGCTGTGTCAGAGGGGTCCTTGGAAGCTTGCCAACGCTTCTCAAGTCTGTAGCAGTTGGGGTGTACCAGCTGGATAGTTTCGAGGCTTTGTTGGTTTGGCTGGTTTCAGTGGGGCAACTTTGTTGGCGCATTTGGTGATCCAGATGGTGAAGTTCTGGGTGGCCTGGTTGAGATCTGCTGAGGTTTTGGGTAACGAGATGCTGAAGGATTGGTTCTATTGTATCTTAGTAACTTTTCCCCAGCTGTGTTGGGTGACTCTGTGGTATTTGGTGGTTGTGTTGAGCTCTGCCGGAGATGGTAAAGTGGAAGATGGCATGGTCGGTCCAAAAGAGCTCTGTGGTGTGGGTGAATTTGAGTCTGTTGCTCGAGGTGAAGATGGCTTCAAGTGTGTGTCTGGGTTTGCGCCCGGGTTCTGTGACTAGTTGGGTGAGGTCGATGTTGTTGAGGTACTCTAGAACGGAGGCATTGTTGGTGTTGTTGGGGTAGTCGATGTGGAAACTTAGATCACTGAGCAGGATGTAGTGCTGGGAGTTGATGGCCTGGGGGGCGATGAGATTGAGATGGCGTCGCAGAAGGCTGTTCGGGGTCCTGGTGGTCTGTAAGTGAGGGTGCCTCTTATTGGGGTCATGGCGTCTATTTGTAGTCAGAAGTTGAGGTGCTCCATGAGGGGTTGTCATTAGTGATGGTGCATCAAATGCTTTCCATGAAGATTATGGGGATGCCTCCATTTTGTCTGTTAGCGCGGCCCTGTGTATCATCTTGCAGTGGTGGCGATGACAGGGTTCGCAGTGGAGTTTAGCCACATTTCGGTGTTGAAGGCCACGTCTGGGGAGAGGGTGGTGATGGGGCCCCAAATTTCTATGGCGTGTTTGCAGAGTGAACAGGCGTTGAGCATGATGCATTGAAGTGTTGCCGGGTTGTGCATAGGCTTGTGTGAGCGGGGTCTGGTTCGGGCTGGTGGTCCTGTACGGCATGAGAAGTGGCAGTGGTGGCAGGTGAAGGGTCCTTTGTTTGATCGCAGGGAGGGCGTGAAGCAGATGTTGTTGTGGCGTTCAGGGTCTAGGGCCAGGAGGTCCTTGGTGGTGTAACATTGATGTGGGAGGCCAGGGGCTAAGGCGCTGGGCGGGACTGAGTCGTGGCCAGGCACAGACGGGTTTGCCTATGGCGTGCCTTCGCCACACTGGTGGCACAGCCGTGCAATAGCTTCCATAAGTAGTCCTTGTGGTGGGAGGGGCTGAGCGGGAGGCAGGAGATCAGGTGAAAAAGGAGGGAGTGGGGGAGCAGAAAAATGGCAGTGAAACAACAACTGCACAGCTGGACTTAAACAAAATACCAGCACAAAGTAATTAAAACTACAGAATAAATGAGAAAAGCTAGCCCAAAGATGACCCAAAAATGACCAGGCAAATGAATAGTAAGCAAACTGCAGCACTCAAACAGGAGGCTGTGGGTCTGGGAAGTCGAGCTCCAGTCTTGAGGAGCCAGGCGGGGGAACGGCACAGAGACCGGAGGCCAATGGACGACTGTTGGTGGCACGCAGCGGGCTCCATAAGTAGTCCTGGGGTAGTAAGGGATGAGCAGGAGGCAGGAGATCGGGGAAAAATGGCTGGAGTGGGGAGAGCAGGAAAACGGCAGTGAAACAACAATGGCGCAGCTGGACCTAGCAAACTAAATACCAGAACAAAGTGACAAATGAGTTTGGGTACGGATGAAAGTGCAGAGTTGGAGGAATGAATGCATGGTGAGTCATGTGCTTGTTTGAGTGAGATTGCAGAGTGGGCAGTGAGAGTGAAAGGTGAGTCGAGTGTCACATGAGTGCAGGGTGAGTAGTGTGCTTGTGTATGTGCAGGGTGAAAAGTGTGAGTGCATGGTGAGTGTGTGAGTGTAGGGTGATCACTGTGAGTACAGGGTGAGCAGTGTGCTCATGTGACTGCAGGGTAAGTGGAGGGAGAACAACATGATATCATGGCAAGGGGCATATGTGCAGTGTGGTTTCTGCGATTGCAGGGTAACTGGTGTGCTCGTGGGAGTGCAGGATAAGACGAAGATGAACGGTGTGATTGCAGGGTAACAGCGTGAGTGCAGTGTGATCGATGTGACTGTAGGGTGAACGGTGAAAGTGACAAGTGAGTGGAGTGTCTTGTGCATGCAGGGTGAGTGGTGTGCTCATGTGGGTGCAGGGTAGGAGGAAGATGAATGTGTGGGTGCATGGTGAGCAGTGTGATCGCTGTGAGTGCAGGGTGAACATGAAAGTTAAGAGCGGGCGGTAAGAATGAGGAGGGAGTTGTCTGAATGCAAGATGTAGTCCCAGACACCTGGAGTAACTCAGCATTGTATTGATGGCTGGCATAGGGTTTCAGATATAAGTTAAACTATTGCTATTATGGCATCAATCACAGATGGAGTAAATAAATAATATGCTGATCCTGCAACAAACGTTTAGTCTCCTAGGGTTGCTAGCTGATCGGATTTATACAGGCACCATGATATTTTGATGTCCCAGCAAGTACAAAAATAAGCAAAATTACCAAAAGCTGGTATTTTTTAGCACTTATTTGTTCATACTACAAACAGCTAATATAAATAGCACTTTTAAATTTGTTCTAGGGCTGCAATAATGATCCAAGACTACTAAAGCAAACAAAGAAAGAAAAGTCATATTACAAATTAATACATACAATTTTATTAACAGCCCGATTTAGTGTCAAGGTGAGGGCTTTGCAGAGGTTCACCTGTCTAGGAGAGCCATGCCTATGGCGATGATGCTGAGGCCCAAACTGGGGGTCGCGGCGCAGGTCGCTGCAACCTTTGGGCAGAGTCAGGTGTGGCATTGGTTGGCTGGGGCATGGCACTTGGAAGCATTTGAATGCTTCTGTGGCTTGCAAAGGAACATAATCAGCCCTCCTACTTAAAAGGTGCCATGAGGTGGTGGGCAAGTGTCTTTCTCGCTCACTGCCTCGGACACAACAGGACCCCGCGACTCCCCCCACGGATATCTTGTGGACAGCATGCTGCACTGCCGCAACACTGCAGCCACAGCCCTTGTTTGGTGCCACCAGGAGCTGCATGGGTTAGAGAGCTTGCTTTCTCACTCTTGAGGGCTGAGGAGGTGAGGGGGGACAAAGAGGGAAGGCCCCTCCTTTTTTGTAGTCACACTGGCCACATCCTGATTGTGGCGGGGGAAAGTTATGGGTTCGCACCCTGGTGTTTTCAATGGTTCTGTGTTCTCAGTTAAAGGAATAGGCAAAGGTAATTGCAATGATAAATGTTCAATGGATATTGGTCACACAAGCTTATAAATATTTTTCCTTCACGTCGGCATGCTTCTACTTGTTGCTCATACAGCATATGGGCAGGCTCAGACCGGCACCAAATTTGGCACATCTTCCTCTTCATCACCCTACTATGGCCAGGGATCTTTAGCCTCTGTCAAGCCTACACCTTCTGGCACAAAACCCAAGCGGGTGAAAAATGACCCCCTCACCCATTCTGTCATGACACCACCCTGTTCTTGACACTATCCTTGATGAGGTGAGGGAATTAAAATCTTCCATGTCCGCTACTAATGACAAACTCCAACAAATCGAGGACAGATGGATTAATATGGAATCTAAGGTGTTCGACATGGAACAACGTACAAGTGATTTGTATGATGCCTCTACCAAGATTCCTATCTTGGAGCAAGAGATCCAACGACTCAAGCTGCCTACTGAGGATCTTGAAAATCGGAACAGACATAATAACCTCTGTCTATTTGGATTGCCAGAAAATTTGGAGGGCCTGTACCTTCTCCACTTCTTGAAGAAGTTCCTGTCTGAGCTTTTGGACCTTCAACATGATCCTCCACTGAACATTCAACCACCGTCGTGGTTGTTTTCAACCTCATTCTACTAGACGTAGAGGAATTATAATGTTATTTTTGGAATCCACAGATCTCATCCGTGTACTGAAGGCAGCAGAAGAGAAATGTCCTCTTATATGGTCTGGCCACACCATTTATCTCTCTCAAGATCTCTCTAATACCACCAATGCCAGAAAGAAAGAATTTATTGCTCTTCGTCCACTAGTGAGACAATTACATATTCGTTATGGCACTTTACATCCTTGTCTATGTAAAAGTACTCATGAGAGCACTACACACTCCTTTGACGATCCTGTCAAACTAAAGTCTTTTCTCCAAAGTATCTTGCTAAACTCTGTGGATACTTCTATCAAGAACTCCTAATTTATTCTAACTAAGTCCTGTTACCTTCACATTCTCTCTACCTCTTTCTATACTGTTTCTATATGGTTGTTATCTCATTTATATCTTAGTAGGTTTCCCTCTTCCGCTCTTCTTGCTCTTGGTGCTGTTACATCCCATGCTTATTTCTTCTACTCTTCAACTCTTCATCCTAGATCTGGATCTCTTTCCTTAATCTATCTTTTTCTTACCAACACTTTTTCTTCCTATTTTCCTAGTTGTTCTTCTTTTTTTTTTATACTGTATGATTAATGTTCTTTTCTTTTTCACTTGTTGTTGTTTATACTTGTTACATATTTTTTAAATAAATGGTGTCTTTCTGTTTTCAGCAGTGTCCATGCAGCGTATCACCTGTATCCCTCTACTTCTCATTCCACTTTCCCAAAATGTGTAACGTTGTCTTGTGGAATGTTTGTCGTCTGTGACATCCTGTTATAAGACAAAAGGTACTCTCTCACTTGTCCTGATTGAACTCACATGTTTCTTTTTTGCAGGAAACTCATTGTAATAATGTAGAATCTCGTAAATTAAAACGACAATGGTTACACCAAGTAATTTATTCTCCTGCGATAAATTGTAAAGGTGGTGTTGCTATTCTTTTTCATAAATTGTTGCACAAACACATTTTATCAACTCAATGTGATAATGATGGACGTTGGGTAATGGCTAAGGTTATCATCCATAACAGGGAAATCATTTAATTTAATATCTATGGTCCTGTTATACCGGATCCCAATTTCTGGAATAATATTAAGATTTTATTAGCCTCTCTTGACAACCATAATATCATTGTTACAGGAGATTTCAATCAGTGGTTAGACCCATTTACAAGCAGATAATCTAAATGTAAATGTAATCCTACAAATCTCACAAAGCATTTCCATCTGCCATTGCCACCCGTCCATTATTTGATGTTTGGAAACGTGTAATACTGACTCTTTTGAATATACATTTATCTCCAATGTTCACCATACTCGTTCTAGAATTGATTATATTCTGGTCAGTAAACCTTTACTTCCCTCCATCCAATCTTCTGAAATTGGCTCTATTTTTATTTCTGACCGGGGTCTTGTTCTTTCTTCATTTGACCTCTCTTTGAACAGTCCTAAAACTGGTTGATGGAAATGTATTAACTTTCTTTTATCTGATAATAACTTCACATCTGAAGCTACTACCTTTATTAACGATTTTTTTTTAATTAACCAACCTTCGGACATATCTGTCCCCAACACTTGGGATGCCTTCAAGGCCTCTTTTCGTACCTTCACCATAGCATACACAGCAAGAAAGAAAAAAAACAACTATGCCAAATATTCAACTTTACTACAACAACTCAAAACACTGGAACATACTTACTTTTCATCTAAATCCTCCTTGGTACCTCATGAGTTAATTAAAGTCAAGTCTGCTCTTGACAAACTTGCCACCGTTGATGCCTGCAATATCCTTCTTAAAGTTAAATCTAAATATCACGGAGGTCAAAACAAAGGGGTAAGATGCTGGCCAATGAAAAAAAAATCAAATCTGAATGTAAAAATATTGGTCCCATTCTAAATGAGCATACCAACAAAATGGCGTCCTCCGATACAGATATTTATACCACTTTTCAAGAGTATCACCAGTTATTGTACTCTGATGACACAAACCCCTCAGAACAGAATATGCACGCCTTTTTTAATGGTCTACATAAGGCCCCATCTTTACCTGAAAAATTTGATTTATTGGAAGCTTAGATAACTCTCCAAGAAATAACAGATGCCATCAGATCCTTAAAAAAATCCAAGGCCCCTGGTCCTGATTGTCTTTCGGTTGAATTATTTTCCGCTTTTTCCTCCATTTTTGCCCCTAAACGTCTTGAATTTTTCAACTCTTTTCTCACAGAATCAAAGACCACTGGTTCCTTTCTAGAAGCCCTGATTGTCCTTATTCCCAAACCTGATAAAGATCATTCGCTTTGTAAAAACTACCGTTCTATTTCATTAATTAAACATGATTGCAAAATATTTGCCAAAATCCTTGCTTCTCATCTTGAGACTATTGTCCCGTTACTGGTCGACACTGATCAGTCTGGTTATGTTAACGGCAGACTGGATGCTGATAATGCTAGAATGTTTTCTAATATCATTGCTTTTGGTAAAAGACACAAATCCCATGTAGCTTCATTGTCTCTCGATGCCAAAAAGGTCTTCGATCGTATTGATTGGAAATTCATGGTTACTACTCTTCAATGGTATGGTTTCGGCCCCATTTTAATTTCATTAGTAGAATTATTATACTCTGCTCCGCTTGCTAGTATTTTTGTTAATAACCATATTTCCAAATATTTTCAGCTACATAGAGGTACACAGCAAGGATGTCCTCTTTCCCCTTTGTTATTTGTTTTGTGTTTAGAACCTTACCTTGAAGGCATCCGTGTTCATCCACTTATCTCAGGTTTTGTACATGATTCCTCTGAAACTAAACTATCGGCTTATGCTGATGATATTTTGGTTTATATGTCTAACCCCCTCTCCTCCCTTTTTACACAAAATTCATTTATACTCTAGCATCTCTGGATATAAATAGAATTTTTCCAAAACAGAAGTATGACCCTTAAACCCCTCATGCTACCAATATATGTTCGCTAACACTAATTTCACTTGTTGCCCTACCAAAATAAAATATCTTGGAATATGGTTCTCCTCTACTGTTTCAAACACAATTAGTTGTTTGTTTAATGCCTTAATAACCACACTCCAGAGATTACTTCTTGCATTGTCTCCTTTCCACTTATCCTGGTGGTGTAGGCTGGATATTATTAAGATGATGATTGTTCCTCATGTCCTCTATATATTGTCTATGTTACATTTTTGGATTCCAGTTTCTTATTTCTCTCAAATTAATTCAATCAGCACCAAATTTCTATGGAATAATAATCATCCCCGTATTGCTTTAGCAAAAGTCAAACATCCCAAGAATGAGGTTGGTGTTCGTTTTTACGATTTAAAATTATATCATTCTGCATTTCTAATTAGACAATTTTTTGCCTTAACTCATGAATTTGGTGATTTTTTGCCTTAACTCATGAATTTGGTGATACTCCCATTTCACAATGGATTATATTTGAACGCTCTTTATTAAAAGATTTCTCATTTTATATCAAATAACCCTATACTGAAAGACTCCCAACAATTGTTACATAATGTATTTTCTATAGGTTTTGACCCTCATCAATGTTTCTTGACCTCCTCTATTTGGTATGACAAATGTATCAATTTTAGACGTAAATTATTCTACTAAAAATACTGGAAGGAAAAGGGTATTATGTTTATTTATCAGCTTGTCCAATATAATTCTGTTATTCCCTTCTCCCAATTGCAATCACAATATAATTCACTAAATTAGTTTCTCCATGAGTATCTTTTAATATTGTCTTGTTTGCAGTCTTACTTAACAACTAATAACTTTCCCCCAACCTCTCCCCCACTTATTCCCACTACACCGTTATACAGCATATCTCAGGACTTTATACCCAAGGCTCCATTTCTCTATAAGATGTTGTTGTCACTTATCACTGAAAGATCCAAAACACCTAACGATCTACTCTTGGAAGCTGATTTATCCATTTCACTCCATACCCCTACATTTTGGCTTAAACTATTAAAAACATCCAAAGCAGCTTGTATTACATAATCTTTATTTTTCATTTATAACAGAGCTCTTATTACTCCTGAATGTATATCCAAGTTCTCTCCCACCTCCTCTCCTTTATGCTGGTCTTGTTCTTCCTTCACTGGGACTTTAATTCACCAATTATATGATTGTTCCAATGTGTTGAAATTTTGGCAATCTACCTGAGCAAATTGTCTAGAAATATTTCAATATAATATTCCATTATCAACAAAAAATGTTTTCCTTGGTACTGCTTCACCAGATTTTCACAATATTTCCCCTAAACCTATATTACTTCATCTTTCCATTGCTATTGCATTTAAAGTGATCCTGTCTTGTTGGAAAGATACCGCTAAATTATCAACGTTAACATGGTGGAATTTTATAGGTGATGAACATAGAATTGCCAATGTTTCTTCTATGTCATTATCCCAGAAAATTTAATCTGATCTACTGTGGCTAACTTTCACTTCAAATCTCTTTGTGCATACAGCTATATCTTAGCTACTATATTATTTGTATTTATTGTATTTATATATACACACACACACACACATATATATATATATATTCAAAAAAGCCTTTTCGTGGTCAAAAAGCAATCTTGAGCCCAATTCCATAAGCGTGATTCTTTATTTATAAAATGGCAAACAAACGCCCGACGCGTTTCGGTGCAGCCGCACCTTGGTCACGGGTAATCAGTAGTTTGTGAAACGTAAAACATATAGTGTTCAAACAAAACATAGAAGTAGGACTACCTGCCCCAACTCAATATCAAAGACATTCAAACTTGGCATCCATTTTGTAATGGTCAAATTTCCAAGGTTCTTATTTTGTATATATTCTTATTGCCACTGATTTCAATTTCTTATACATGCGACTATATCAAAAATGTCCTTTGCATATATATTGTGCAAGTTTATCTCACAATTAGAAAATGATATTCAGTCCTGCCCCAGTGGGCATTTAACCCAAAATTCATCACAAAAATGGTTGTTTCAAAACAACACATTTTAACCATCTCGCTGCATGATGCATGTACATATTTATATCGCAATCCTCGTTTAAGCCCCAGTGGGCTGTTTCTTAAACTCCTCATATTCTGCCCCAGTGGGCCGTAGTTATCAGTGGCCTTACTCTTTTTTCTAATAATTATCTCATTTCAATCCAACAAAATCATAATTTCATTGTGCCTCTGTAAGTCAATCTTCTTAATGGTATGCCTACAGTTTGGTCTCCTACAAAAAAATACAAAATTGTGCAATCACTATGGTATATGTGAAAAGTTAAAAAACAAACTCATGGCTTCTCATTTACAAAATATAATACATTTTGAGTTTTCGATATGCAGCACATTTCAATGATTCAATTAACCCAAATGAACCGACATTTCTTCATCCTTGTTCAATCCTAGTGGTGGTACGGTGTCATACTTAATAATCATTCTGGAATCCAATTGTCGCAATTCTTTCACTCTGTCTCCACCCCTTTCTGATTTAGGAATTCTATCCAGGGCACAAAATTGTAGGACATTGACATTTTTCCCATGTAATTCTTTAAAATGTCTAGCAATTGGGTATTGCTTGTCCTCGTTGGTAATTGCCCTAGTATGTTCTAAAACTCGTTTTTTCACTTGATGAATGGTACTCCCAATATACACAAGTGGGCAAGGACAACACAAAGCGTACACGCAAAAATCAGACTTGCATGTTAAATGTTTTTGAATCACGTATGGTTTATGACTTTTTGATAAAGGGAATTCTTTTCGATTCACACTGTTTTTACATGCTTTGCATGAACAGCATGTATAAAATCCCTTTATTTCTCTCCAATTTTTCTCTTCGTTTTTCACAGCACTACTGCAAAGAAGGTCTTTGAGAGCTGAACATTTCCTGAATGTAATCTTTGGTTGACTTCCCACTGATTTTTTCAAAACTGGGTCAATGTTTAAAACATGCCAATATTTTTTTAAACAGTTTCTAACCTGCCATGACTGGTTTGAATATGCGGTGATGAACCTGATTGGTTCATCTTTGTCTTCTTTAGAAGTTTTTGGATCTAGAAGGTCATCCCTCAAAACTGTTTTTACCTTAGCGCATGCTTGTTTTACTATCTTGTTTGAGTATCCTCTTTCCAAAAATCTTTCTTTCATGTTTGACATTTCCAATTCAAAATCCGATTGTGTGCTGCAATTTCTCTTTGCCCTTAAAAGTTCTCCGTACGGTATACCGCGGATCAGATTTTTTGGATGGCAGCTGTCAGCATGCAACAGGCTGTTACCTGCTGTTGGCTTTCGGAACAGCCTGCTTTCCAACTTGCCATTATTGACATTCACAACCACATCTAGAAATTCAATTGTTTCTTTTTCTATTGTACATGTGAATGTCAAATTGCAATCATTTGCATTTAAACTGGCAACAAATTGCATAGCATCATCTTTTTCCCCTTTCCAGATACAAAATACGTCATGTATATATCTGGCCCAGAGACCCACGTTCTGGGTGCTGCTGCTGAGAGTACAGCATGACTGCTTGATGGCGTCAAGCAGGAAATTCTCGGACAGTGAATTTCCAGACACGAAAGAAAATGAGTTTAGCAAACAGAGAGGCTTCACGACGGGAGGCAGCTGAAACGCTGTTTGTCCCTTTAAATACGGAAAGATCGGATTTGAGTGGACTGGGTAACATTGCAGCACGGGACTCCAGAAATAAAACAGAGCTTTGGGAAAAACTGTGGAAATGCGCAAAGATGGAGCAAGTTAAGTGGTGGGAAGCCACCACTTTGCAAAAATATGTGGACTGCGAGCGTGTACCTTGAGGTCTGCGCATTTTCTTGACCCCAACGTTTAGTGATCCAGACCCCGAACTTATTGAAGAGTGGGTACAGAACAATCATCAATGCTCAACGACGATGCTGAAATTGCTCATTAAATATGCATTGAAAGATACAGAGAGACTGGCAACGGAAATTGACCAAATTACGTCCCAACTGAAGAGTCAATACTCCGAGAATGATTTTGAAACAGAAATGAAAAAACTGACTTCGAGGTTGGAGAAAGCAGAGGAGGAAATAAAAATGAAAAAACAAAGTAAATTTTACCGTGACCAATTAGACTATGAAAGAGGCCAAATTTTTACGTTTGGCAGAAAATTTGATTATCTAAGGGAACTGAATCAAAAAATATTGGGAACCCTGGAAAAAGACCAAACTGGCCAAACCATGGAGGTATCAGAAATAAGCGAAACTAGCAGATCGCAGGATGCAAGTACCAAATCAGTAAGATTGGAAGAACCCATGGGTAAGCCACTAAACAACGAGGGAGTAAAATCCAATATTTTAAAGGAGTTCTCGCTGATGGCACAAGGCCGACAAGGGTTGGGAAGCCCAGGCCCACAAGAATCGCCAAGTCGAGGCGCCAGAGGAGGAAGCAGAAGAGGCGCAAAGAAACAAGGTGTTTTGGATGCCTACGTGGGAATGACAACAAGAGGCAAGATGGACAAAAAATGAAGGACAATCATACTGTGGTAAATTTATCTAATATTCAGTTAACGCTTGATCAGATTGAAGTTTTGTCATTAGGTCTAACGTTTTGTCCTACAAGCAATTTTAATTACACTGAGGGCAGAATAGATCTTTTCCATTTTGTAAGAAAATTAAAGCTGCGTAAATGGTTTCAGAATAGAAAAATGACTACTACAATTAATCCGGTTGAATCTACCAATTTAACGATTGAGGATATAGATCTATTGCAGACAATGAAAGGGTTGGAAAAAGACATTGACAATGTTATGGATGTAGAAGCATGTTTAACTGAAGAGAAGGTAACTTTTGACTGTAGCAGTGATAGTAATTTTAAACCAAAATCCAGATTCTTGCCCCAAATCCACAATGAGAATATTGAAGTGTTTGACAAAGGAGTACCTAAGGAATTAAAAAAATTAGATAAATTCAGTAAACCGAAATACACCAATTTGAGTAAAAAACAGATAATGGCAGTTAAAGAACTACAGAACAACAAAGAAGTTGTTATCAAAAAGTTCGATAAGGGCGGAAATGTTGTTGTGTGGCCTACCAAGATGTATTTAAATGAAGGTAGACGACAGTTGGATGATGTAGAAAGTTACACAATCAGTAACAGAACCAGCTATGAAAAAAGCAACAATGAGTATCAGCTGCAATTAGCAGTGTGGAAACGTGAAAAATTGATCTCAGATGAGGAGTATAGATTTCTTAAATGTGACCATCCTAAATTGCCAGCCCTGTACTTACTGCCTAAGTTACACAAAAACAGTGTAAATCCTCCAGGACGACCCATTGTGTCCTCTATAGGTAGTACCTATGAGAACACCTCCAAGTATATTGATCATTTCTTGCGTCCTTATGTCCAAAAACTCCCTTCTTATTTACAAGATACTCGAGATTTTTTAAGAGTAATTGAGAAAGTTCAGTGGGAAGAAGACATGTGGCTGATGACACTCGATGTCAACAGCTTATATACCTGCATACCCCACAAGTTGGGAGTCAATGCCAATCACCATTTTTTGAAACAGCGCGACATTAAGTATCTTTTGCACACAGAAATGTTATTATGCATGATGCAAAGATGTCTCTCGAACAATTTTTTTCTGTTTGACCACGTCATCTATTGTCAGGCCCAGGGTCCAGCAATGGGAACCTGCTTCGCCCCCAGCTATGCGGGTCTTTACCTAGGCTGGTGGGAGGAGCAGGTGGCTAGCAACATCTTGGCCTTTACCCAGAACGTGGGTCTCTGGGCAAGATATATAGATGACGTATTTTGTATCTGGAAAGGGGAAAAAGATGATGCTATGCAATTTGTTGCCAGTTTAAAAGCAAATGATTGCAATTTGACATTCACATGTACAATAGAAAAAGAAACAATTGAATTTCTAGATGTGGTTGTGAATGTCAATAATGGCAAGTTGGAAAGCAGGCTGTTCCGAAAGCCAACAGCAGGTAACAGCCTGTTGCATGCTGACAGCTGCCATCCCAAAAATCTGATCCGCAGTATACCGTACGGAGAACTTTTAAGGGCAAAGAGAAATTGCAGCACACAATCGGATTTTGAATTGGAAATGTCAAACATGAAAGAAAGATTTTTGGAAAGAGGATACTCAAACAAGATAATAAAACAAGCATGCGCTAAGGTAAAAACAGTTTTGAGGGATGACCTTCTAGATCCAAAAACTTCTAAAGAAGACAAAGATGAACCAATCAGGTTCATCACCGCATATTCTAACCAGTCATGGCAGGTTAGAAACTGTTTAAAAAAATAATGGCATGTTTTAAACATTGACCCAGTTTTGAAAAAATCAGTGGGAAGTCAACCAAAGATTACATTCAGGAAATGTTCAGCTCTCAAAGACCTTCTTTGCAGTAGTGCTGTGAAAAACGAAGAGAAAAATTGGAGAGAAATAAAGGGATTTTATACATGCAATTCATGCAAAGCATGTAAAAACAGTGTGAATCGAAAAGAATTCCCTTTATCAAAAAGTCATAAACCATACGTGTTTCAAAAAACATTTAACATGCAAATCTGATTTTTGCGTGTACGCTTTGTGTTGTCCTTGCCCACTTGTGTATATTGGGAGTACCATTCATCAAGTGAAAAAACGAGTTTTAGAACATACTAGGGCAATTACCAACGAGGACAAGCAATACCCAATTGCTAGACATTTTAAAGAATTACATGGGAAAAATGTCAATGTCCTACAATTTTGTGCCCTGGATAGAATTCCTAAATCAGAAAGGGGTGGAGACAGAGTGAAAGAATTGCGACAATTGGAGTCCAGAATGATTATTAAGTATGACACCGTACAACCACTAGGATTGAACAAGGATGAAGAAATGTCGGTTCATTTGGGTTAATTGAATCATTGAAATGTGCTGCATATCGAAAACTCAAAATGTATTATATTTTGTAAATGAGAAGCCATGAGTTTGTTTTTTTAACTTTTCACATATACCATAGTGATTGCACAATTTTGTATTTTTTTGTAGGAGACCAAACTGTCAGCATACCACTAAGAAGATTGACTTACAGAGGCACAATGAAATTATGATTTTGCTGGATTGAAATGAGATAATTATTAGAAAAAAGAGTAAGGCCACTGATAACTACGGCCCACTGGGGCAGAATATGAGGAGTTTAAGAAACAGCCCACTGGGGCTTAAACGAGGATTGCAATATAAATATTTACATGCATCATGCAGCGAGATGGTTAAAATGTGTTGTTTTGAAACAATCATTTTTGTGATGAATTTTGGGTTAAATGCCCACTGGGGCAGGACTGAATATCATTTTCTAATTGTGAGATAAACTTGCACAATATATATGCAAAGTACATTTTTGATATAGTCACATGTATAAGAAATTGAAAACAGTGGCAATAGGAATATATACAAAATAAGAACCTTGGAAATTTGACCATTACAAAATGGATGCCAAGTTTGAATGTCTTTGATATTGAGTTGGGGCAGGTAGTCCTACTTCTATGTTTTGTTTGAACACTATATGTTTTACGTTTCACAAACTACTGATTACCCGTGACCAAGGTGCGGCTGCACCGAAACGCGTCGGGCGTTTGTTTGCCATTTTATAAATAAAGAATCACGCCTATGGAATTGGGCTCAAGATCGCTTTTTGACCACGAAAAGGCTTTTTTGAAAATTTAAAGGAGGACCGCTACCTCGCTTGAGCCCGCCACCGCGAAAGCGGCAGGGAAATCAGCGAACTGCATAAATATATATATATATATATATATATATATATATATATATATATATATATATATTTTTTTTTTTTTAATTCTCTCTTCTCTCTCCCTTTTCTCTTCTTCTTTCCACCCTCTGTCATACTTCATAGTTTTACAACATAATGTGATATATATTTATCGACTGGTATTGCTTTTTTTTTTTATTCTCTAAATTACTGGACTACTTTCTATTTCTATTTACTGTTTGTTATTTAATATCAATATTGTTTTGATGTTATTGTTAATATTCTTATTTCTAAAACTCAAAAAATTATTAAACAAAAAAAAGTGTTCAATTTCCGGTTTTCATTAGTTCTGAGCGCCAAGTTGAAAGGTCATTTCTAATGGGATACTTGGGCCGCCTTTGTAGCTCACGGATTTGGTTACTGGCCACATGTGTAATTGAGCACCTTTGTGGCAGTTTGCATGTTCAACGTGCACTGACTGGTTTGGAATGAGCGCGTGAAGCAGGGATATTGTTAAATGTAAGCCGCAGGTCCACACCTGTCACGATGGGCATGGTTCTATTTGGCTGTTTTTGTTAGCAACATCCTGCAGAGGTTTGTTGCTGTATGCGTTCCTTTTTAAAGATAGTCACAAAGTGACCTACTATTTGCTGTAAGCAAACACCACCATGTTAAAATGTGTCCTATTCCCTACCAGTGACATGCATGCCAAGCCTAGAAACCCACTTACAATGCAAAACAGTAAGTAATGGCTTCTTTATATAATTTTGTTTTGTTAACCAGCATGGAAAAATCATCTCAAACTGGCCCTGAACACCAGAGGCCTTGTGCATCACCAGATTCAACATGGCCCTGAAAGAGGTTCAAGTAAAAATGAAATGCAAGTAACACACAGAGGGCCAGATGTACAACCGATTTTTGTGGTCGCAAAGTGGCATTTGGCCCTTTTGCGACCGCAAAAAAACGATGTATAATATACTAAACCTATTTTGCAAGTCGCTAATCTATTAGTGACTCGCAAAAAAGGGTTAGCGACTCGCTATTACGAAGGGGCGTGCCAAGGGCGTACCTTCCTAATAGCAAGTGCAAATGCCATGTATGAGTGTTTTGCAACCGTATTTGCAGTCGCAAACAACTCACAGTTTACCACCTACTTCATGTAGGTGGTAAATCATTCGCGAACAGGAAGGGGTCCCCAGGGGACCCCTTCCGCTTTGTGAATGGGTGTGCAAATATTTTTCAGGAGCAGGCAGTGATCCTAGGGACCACTGCCTGCCCTTAAAAAATGAAACAGAAAAGTTTCATTTTTCTTTTTAAATGCATCCCCTTTTTCCTTTAAGGAAAACGGGCTGAATTTAAAAAAAATGCTTTATTGACAAAGCAGTCCCAGACATGGTGGTCTGCTGACCCCAGCAGGCCATCATCCCTGGGAGTGCTGGCCATTCCCAATGGGGTTGTAAATTGCGACAGCCTCATTAATATTCATGAGGCATGCACTTTGCAACCCCATTGGTAATCGCAAACAGTGTCTGAGACACTGTTGTTCATTGAATTTTGCAACTCGCAATTTGGGACTCGCAATTTGTGAGTTGCAAAATTCAATGGTCGTTCATCTGGCCCAGATTACATTAACATAACATAAACTGCAATACAGAAATAGCAGTTTGACTTAAATAAATAAATAATGACATGTAAATTACAAGCTCATCTTCTGGTGAAATGTGGTACACGTGCCGTCTGGTGGCTTAGTGAACCATTGAGTCCACGGAGGGTCCAGTGTTTGACCTCATAGTCACAGGTTCATGTCCTGGTGGGTCCACTCAGTCTTTCACCCTTCTGAGCTTGATAAAATGAGTACCATTGCATTGGATAACAATAAACAAGTGTTATTCAGTGCCAAGATACCCTTCTGGGGAAGGTGTACTTTACAAATGCACAGGTTGTTATGTTGGACAGGTTATAAGGT
This sequence comes from Triturus cristatus, assembly GCF_964204655.1. NCBI lineage: Eukaryota > Metazoa > Chordata > Amphibia > Caudata > Salamandridae > Triturus > Triturus cristatus. Next base: position 722,052,671 of record NC_140595.1, read on the forward strand.
TATAAGCCCCTCAGAGAGTTCAACGGTTGCAATCAGGTGTGAAAGGTGATGCTCACATGTTCGTGTACTGGTCAATTGATTCAGTCTTGAGTCCTTCATCTTAATTATGCAGAAATTAAGAAATTATATTAATAAACTATATTGTGGTATGTAAAAGGTGTGGGATTGCTGGTCCCAGGTAAACACCAGTTATTTTGTCTCCCTTCTTCCTCTAATCTTTTCTTAGAATGCACCATTCTTATGTGGATTGTGCCTCTCACAATGTTTGGTGAGTAATCTGCTTGAGACTTTTGGGATTAGCGGGATAGTATTACTGGTAAGGTTAGAAGGACTGGGCATGCTGGCAGAACAGGTTGTAGTTCTTGTTCACCTGGCAGCCATATCAGTCTTGGCAAAAAAGACCCAGTTCTCTGGCAAGCTGCCACCTCAGAGGCCTTGGAGCGGGAAGGAGAGAGGTGTCATACCTAGACCAAGATTCTGATGTAAACTACTCCAATTAAAAGCAAAGAAAACTGCAATGCAAATGAAGAAAGTAGATGCAGATTTCTGAGTAACCTATGTTATGTGTTAATAAATCATTTCAGACGGGCAACCTGTGGCCAATCACCACATGTTTTACAACACCAAGCTTGTGATTCCATGGCAATGCTCAGATGTGGAAAAGCAGGGCTAAGCGTTGGGCGCAAACAGACTTTACTGCTGTAAACTATCTATGGGAACACACCACGCCTATTGAAATCTAGAAATGCATTTAATACTGCAGCTCACTTTAGTTGGCTAATGCCATAAGCCTATAATTGCATGCCTAAAGGAGTAGTAAACATGTTATACTTGAACTGTTGTTTGCATAAGTACCTACTGCCAAATAATTTCCTACAGCTGTGTTCATGTGCAGAAGAGATGTAAGAGGCAGGGGTCCTTGAGTGTAGCAATGCAAGGTTTGTATCTGCACAGCTATCTCATTAGGGTGCCTTCATTTTTATGTCGAGCATTCGAGACCTCTTGTATATACTTTAGTAGATACTTATTATATACTTATATGTGAATGTACTTTGTGGGCTTTGGAGAACATCCCTAGGACGTGTCTACTTCCGCTTAGGGACTTTTTTTCTGTTCAACTGCCTCTATTTAACTGTCTTGATAGAAAACGACCAGCAGAGGTCAGTAAAATACCAGAATTGCTTTCTGCTGAGGGACTTTCTTTTTTTTTATTTTCCTGGCAACTGCCTCTAACTTTCTTGATAGAAAACGGCCAGCAGAGGTCAGTAAAATACCAGAATCACTTTAGCATTCTCTAGATTCCAGTCCATAGAAATTGTCTTCCACAAGCACCTGTAGACAATAAGATGTTTTTCAAATCTTGTATTTGCAGTGACATGACCACCAAAGGCCCTGGTTTTCTATTTAAAACAGAGCCTTGGACTAGACCATTTCCTGCTGAAAGACAATATTTCTCTCCATGTGTTCCCAAACCCGAATGTCACACAATTTGATGGTTACTTTCCCTCCATGTCAAGGTGTTAGGTGTTTCAGCGCCCAGGCAAATGTGCTGCATAGCTAAATGCATATAAGGTCCCAAAGGCGAGACCGATCGCATTGCAAATGATTGTTCATGTTTCTTATCCATCTGGCCCATTTATCTATAATTTGGGCTTGTATATTGGCACTTTTATAGTATATAGTGTACTTAGAGGATTCTCTGACTGTGGACATCGGTGATAGGTGTTGGGAAGGAAGGTAAAAACACAGGGATTACAGGGCTGTTAGGTTTTCAGATAGCTTATATGTGACATTCTCATAGTGTGTGTACTTATTCAGTCATTCAACAACCAGATGTTGAGACGCTTAGAGTGACACTCTTTTGCTAGTAAAGCAAGCCATGAAGTCCACGGGAAGGGATACATTTCAGAACCTTTTGAGCACCGATCAGTTCTAAAAGGATTTTGAAAATGCTGCAGAGCACTCTGGAACTTTTTTGGGACGTAGGTCCCACGCGGTGTTCCTCAAGCATATGCCTTCTTGGGCCAGAGGGCCAGGGGTTTAACCTATCAAATCGGGGTGGCCAGTTCTTTCAAAATGTCTCACGACAGTCATCAATTGTTTGGCCCCGTATAGTTGGGGACGGTATTCCATTCTAACAGTGAATGTGCATCTATTGACGTATTATCTCACTGACCACAACAACATTGTTGCCTTGCAAATGGCAGCGGTAAGTACAATGGGGCAGAATTACAACTTCTGGTGCATCCCTGCAAATTAGCAGGGATGCGCCCAGAAAGATGCGTCACGCAAAACTACCCGTGCGTCACCATGGCGCACAGATAGGCAGATGCATGACGTATCTGCCGGCATAAGGTTGCCGCAGTGCGAGAGTGGTGTCGCAGGCGAGACGCAACTCCAGCACTGTTCCAACCCGGCCTATCTCCAAAATGCTACCTCACGCCTTACGCCTGCTTCAAGCAATCGTGTAGATTTCACTGCATCACTTTTCCGAGGCTTTCCTCCGACAGAACGCCCACACTGCGAGGGAATGCCCACAGGAAACCTGACGCAGGTTTCATGTGGGGCAGTGCTTTACAACGTGACGCATCTACCTAGATGCGTCACGTTGTAAATAAGTCGCAATGTGGCGCATAGTTAACGCCGCCGCTGCGTCACAAAAGTGACGCAATGGCAGGGTAAAAGTGTTGCACGGGCTTGGAAATCTGCCCCCTAGTTTCTGAATAAAGTAACTATGAATTGATGTAGAGGGAAGGCAGCTATCCCACACTTCCTCTCCATAAGTATCTGCCATTCGCTTAAAGCGTGTCACTTGGCTAGCTGTAAGTCAGTTAAAGATAGGGCTAGGGGTCAAGGTCTCTGTGTATGGATTGTGCCTTATTATTGATGGATTTAAGCCTCTACCATATGTTAACCTTTGGAATCCCAACTCAAACTTCTGAGGAATGGGTGGCATTTCATTTTGTCGGAGAGATGAGTCTGTCTTTTTCCTGAGTCTTGTATAGGCGTGGATAGATTATGGCAGTGCCCACCACTATGGACCTCGGCAAGGAAAGCCATCAGACTTTGAGGGCTGCATGATGCACATTTGCATTGCTCATGGAAGCTTACATCATCTCTATGTGCCAGCCTGAGTGCAATGCTTCTCATGTCACTACGCAAAATGTTGTTACAACCCTGTTGGAGTACCCCTGGCACTGAACAGCCTTGTGTGGAAGCTAAGTCTGGGGATTTTTGTCAACTGAGTTGTACTTTCTGATGGGCTTCTCTAGCCTCCCCCAGGGGGGAGGCGAGGCTGTTTTCGCAGTTGTTGAAAGACTGCCTGGCATCCAGGAAGGCGACTCTTCTGCAATAGTAGGTGGTGGTGGGCAGTTGAATTTTTTTTTCTGGCTATTCGCATCATTTCCCATGGGTTGTCCATTTTCCTGGTCGGTCGCACAGGCCAGGTCTAGGTGGAAGCTGGGACACTGCCACACATTGGGGATGCCACTTTGGTGGCAAAGATGGGCTAGCTGGGACAGTGGTGCAAAGGGCGGGCAGGTTGGGAGCTGAAAGCTACAAGCGCTAGGTGAGCTGAAGCCTGTTTTAGGTGTCTGCCTCTAACTCTTTTTCTCTCTTTTGTATTCTCCAGTTTGTGCAGGTGAAAGGTGTGAGAAGTTGAAACAGCAACTTGATATCTTGTCGTCTACTGCAGACACGGAAGCTGAAGGGGTTACAGGAGTGCTTGTGTGGGGCCACTTGTACGTGAGGCATTGCTAAGGTTTGCCTATCCCACAGGTGGTTACACAACTGGGCAGAGAAAGCAGGATGCTGGCTGACCTTTGTATTGGTCAAGGAGGACGGCACTTGGTCCAGTTGATGATTGCATTTGGCAGACTCTTGCCTCATGGTGTTTTTCCATGCTCCTAGGAAATATTATGGTACATCCTGTCAACAATTCAGTAACAGAGGCTAAACAGACAGACTTGGTTGCATTTGGAAGTGGGCTGGCGGAGAAGTTTCCTTAGGCTGAGATAGCATGGTCAAACATCGTTCCCAGGTTCCATTGGAGAGGTGGTAAATTGGTCGGGCCCTCAATTACTCTCTGCAGCTAGTAAATAATAAGATGGGTAAATAGTTTAGGTCAGCTACGTTGTACGCTATTCCTGAGCGGTCTTCTCCAGGATGAGGTCCACTTGTCAAAGAGAGCGCTGAAACTTTTCAGACACTCACCCCCAGTCACAGATCTGGGTTTAATTCATCATTATTCTTTAGCACAATTCGCCACCTCAGTTCAGACCTACCTATATGCAAATCAGTCTTGACCTGTGCCTCATGGGAACAGTCTAGCCCGAACTGTCAAGCCAGGTCTTCCCTGGACCGGAAACAAGCATCCTGAGACCAGCTTCTGGGTAACACCCTTCATCAGCCAGGCTAGCTTGAATACAGTGGCACAGTGAGCAAGGGATCCATGTCTGGGCATACCCTGCCAACTCAGGAACAAATAGCAGAATACACTTCACTTGAAGACAGACTACTCATGGACCCCTTGCACGAAAAAGTTATTTCACTGGTGTATAAAAAGATAATGAAAAGCTCCCCTGACCCCTTGATGGCTCTTATAGAAGCCTGGACAAGAGATTTAGAGACGTTAAATGACGATGACTGGACAGAAGCAATTCAGAGTCCAAGGGAGGTGGCGATCAGGGCATGATTCCGGTTGATACAGTTGCGTATATTGCATTGATCATTCACCTCCAAGGTGCTCTTGCACTGGATGGGACGCAGCGATCCTGACCAGTGTACACGGGGCTGTGGGGAAAGGGCATCTTCTTTCATACACTATGGTCATGCCCAAAGGTACAACAGTTCTGGAAGGAAGCCATACACGTCACGTCTGAAGTAATTGTTCAAGAAGTTCCGTGTGAGGCCAAATGGCATATCTTTTGTGTGACGGGCAAGGAAATATGGATAAAATATTCCAAGCTATAGTTTTGGACAGCGGGCATAGTAGCTAAACGCAATTTAGCGAGGGAGTGGGTTGCGAGCCAACCACCGAGTGTGATGAAATGGCAAGAAGACCTGGACTGGTGTTGCAACGCCCAAAAAGTGGTGTTCCAGGGGAGGGGATGCCCGAAGACATGGGACAAAATATGGGGGAAATGGATACAATACAGAGGACGTTAACTATCAGCTAGTAAGCTGTGTAATGGAGAAAAAGGGGAGAATATTTACTGTATCATACTGAAACGTACTAGAATTAGCTTTGCTGTAATGATTTTGCACTGTATACAATATGATGTATGTAAGTGAAAATAGTAATAATGCGAATGTATGGAGTATACTGGTTGATCGTCATGCTGCCGGGTATTGTTTACTTAATAAGCAGATTTACAAAAAAAAAGGATGAATATTAAATGAGTGGCAGGAGCCACAAAACTATTTTTCACTGCTTCGAGGAATGAGCATCTCTAATACCCTAGGGAATTTTAATATAAGATATTTTCATGCTTGTGCTGCCCCTAGAAGAAGCAGTGGTGGGGGGTGTGGCCAAGATGGCGGCCGCAGGGAACGCACTGTAAAGAGCTCCACATGGGTCTGCACAAACTCCTCCAATTCTCCTGCTCCTCCCTCATGCTCCAGCTCATTATCTGCCCTCCCTGGCTGCGGTGGGCTACAGGGGCTTTCGGGGCTATGGACCGGAGACTGAGCCCGCTCATCACTACTATTGAAGACCTGGCTTGCTAGGGCCATGGATTCCCGAACTCGCATGGTCCAGCGCCTGGCAGCTGAGGAAAGGACTGCGGTACTGCCATGGTGCTGTGACGGGGGATCTAGCCCCCCCAAGCGGGGACAGCGCATAACACCCTATAGCGCTGTCCGCTATGAGGGCAAAGCAGCAGCCCCTTTTACACAGACATGCCTGTAACAGAGGACCTGGCATGATGAGGAAGCAGATAGCAGAGCGGGCCCTTATTATGCGAGACAGGGCCTGTCTCGGATGCAGATGTGTGGAAAGAGACCATGTCGGGTGTCTACACTGTGAGCCATCGGGACTACTGGAGACCGTACCGGGACTAGGTTTGATCCACCAGAGACACAAAGTTGCCGGACAGCATGACAGTGGCCCGGCGCTGTGTGTGCCTTCCGCACAACCCACCTGTGACCTCACAGTTGCCCCAGGCGGGGCTACAGCTGGAGGGCACCGCTACCAGCAAATTCTGTCCATACACCAGTGAGTGACACCGTTCCTCCCTAGAAGGGTGGATGAGCGAACAGCTCGAGAAGTGAGAAGACCACCATGCTTCCCTCTAAATACTTACTGGGACATCCTGCCCAGCTACGCATATGTCCTTTAAGACACACTCACTGGGCACTATGGGTTATTGAGAGGGGACTTTTGGTTGCTGGCAGAGTACAGAGTCTGGATTAGGGCATGCCACCTGAGGTCCTCACATGTTGGACCCATTAGCAGCTGCAAAAGTGTCTACATGTCATCCCCTTATGAGGGGGAGGCCACGCCGACTCCTACATAACCCCTGGGCGCCTTACTGTTCTTGGGACTGACCCCCTGCATGCACCTGGCTGTGAAAGGTGGGGACCCCAGTTGCACAGTGAAGCGGCCTGCATTTGGTTTCGCGTCTCGGAGAGAGGAATCGTGGGAAAAGACAGACCCCAGAGAGGGGCACAACAGATCAAGATGGACCAATATACCGCGCAGGGCGCACTACCGCAGACGGATCTTCCGCTAGACTCCCCCTAGCTACAGAAAATGCACAAACTGACCCCACAGGTGCTAGGATCTTTACGGCCATCGAGGCCTCGAGCTAGGAGGTGCAAGCCAAGATAATGGCAGTGTCCCTGGATGGGGGCCTACTGAGGGTTGACCTATGTGTGGTAACGGAGAGGTCATTTGCCACAGAGCAGACGGTCATTGAGCTGCAGACTGGGGTTTCGGCATTAAAATATGCTCTCACAGATCTCTCTGCGAAGACTGCTGTCCTAGAACGCAGGGCTTAAGATGCAGAAGGTTGCTCTCGAAGATGTAATCTGCGGTTTGTCGGTTTCCCAGAAGGATCCAAACGACGGACACCTGCACTGTTTCTTGAAAATTGGGTTAATACTACACTCCTTGAGTCCTCCGTCTCTTCTCTGTTTATGATTAAACAAGCGCATCGGGCCTTGGGACTGCCCCCCCTTTTCACGCTACACCTCGTACACTCATTGCTAAAATCCTGAACTATATAGACCGTGATTGCATTCTCCGGGAGTTCAGATGGATAGGAGACCCTGGCTTCAAAAATCATACTATCTGCATATTCCCTGACTATACGCTTTTGGTACAACATCAGAAAATGTCCTTCACTGGTGTGAAACAGAAACTGAGAGCAATGCAGTTACAGTACATGTTACTCTACCCAGCTAAACTGAAGATTATTGATGATGGATGGTTGCATTTCTTCTCTACTCCCGAGGCAGTATGGGACTGGTTGGAGGTATGAGGTGAAAGACGGCCCCTGACCTTGGAAGGAACAGACAATCAATCCCGAGCATCGCTTCGCTCCGGCAGGTGAGGAAGATGTAACGTACAGTCCTCCCGTTCCTCTCAGAGGGTAGTGGTATGACAGGATGGCTCCCTTGACTTGGAGCGACTGAACTTAGACAGCGAAGACAGACATCTGCCCCATATTGACCCAGTGCAACTGCAGATGGAACAGGAGGAATCCAGAGCCCTGGTGGAGGTGGTGACTGCCTCAAACTTGGACACCAGTAGGGGTGATGATGTAGAAGACACTCCCCATGCTGCCACGCCCTGATCTGCTGTAGTCCTACCGTGAACATATGTGTTGTTTATGATGGTGTCAAAGTAGGACAGCTATTTGGCTAGTGTGTATGGGATGAGAGACTGATGGCCTATTTGGTATATGTGTGTCAAGCGCAACTAGATATTTTCTACAGTGATGGCTCTGGAGGGGCACTAAAAGATTGTGTGCGCGGGCCACCCCCTTCTCGTCCTTCTATCCCTTCCCTGGACAAGGGTTCTGTGTGATTGGGGCAACTGAGTGAGTGACTGCATGAGTGGCTTGGCTGAGGGTGGGGGAGGGTTTTGTGGCACACCAACCAGTGCTGCTGCAGGGACTCTTCCTCTACCCGGCATGGTATTTTATCTGGTTGACTGTAGCATGTATGAGTGATATATATTGCATTAGGGGTACAATATATTGCTCTGTGCTGTACGCGTTGTGCCCCAACCAAACCTGAATCTGCAAAAACCCATGCTGTTGGGACCAGTAAATTGATTGTGGTTAGTTGTTGATTTAAGCTGTGCTTTGGTTCAAGGTAGAGGTTAGGGGTTGGAAATATGATTAGGGAGGCATGTTTTGTTATTGCAGTCTTTACCTAGGGGGCGGCAGGGATGGGTTATCCTCATGGATGTTTTTGGAGGCAGCATTGCTGGGATATGTAATTGGAATCATACCAAATTACAAGCTGACTGATTGCACAGTTTAAAATTGTAACATGGAATGTATGGGGCCTTTACTCCTTTGTAAAGAGATACAGAGTGTACTCCTACCTTTGTAGACATGACATCCACATAGCTATGCTGCAGGATAACGCACTTATCGGAATTGGAGATTCAAAAACTCCATAGGAAATAGAGAGGCCAGATGTTCCTTGTGACTTATTCCACCTATGCCAGGGGTGTAATAATTTGGGTGGCCCCGCAGGTCCTGTTCAAAGTCCTTGGTTGTGAGGTGGACATAGAGGGGAGGTATGTCTTGGTGCACACAGAGTTGGATGGTAAAGAAATCTGCCTACTGAATATCTATGCCCCAAATATCGATGATGGCGAATTTTACTTACACTTGAAGACTCTTCTATTGCTGTATGTGGGAACCCCGATAGTGTGGGCTGGAGATATCAACTGTGTCCTAGATGGTACTTTGGACAGACATTCCCCGAGAGTCCAGACTAAACTGAGCATGATGGCTTCAATCCAGGGAGTTACGGAATGCCTGGACTATACAGGTCAGAGCTGTATCTTAACACACATGAACCTAAGCAGCAGTCTGCCAGAATTTACATGCACATCCACATTACTCGTTTTTTGTTATGACTTCACATCAGTTATCTGAACGTTTTCTTTCCTGTTAAACCTATAGTGCTCTCAAACCAAAACTCCCCCTCTGCTTTTAGGAGGAAAGATAGACCCGTCGAAAAACCCAAAGGATATCCCACTGAGGTCACCACACTAGTTACCCATCAGTTGAGGCACATTATAGGTATTAGTCCAACATAAATTTTATATATCAAAAGTCGATAGAAGTTTAAAGTCCACAAACAGATCAAAGATGTTCATTGATTCTCATTTTTTCTTTTTCTTTCTTGTATTGTCCAAGTATCATTACAACACATAACAGCCGACACGTGTTTCGTCCATCCGGACTTTTTCAAGGCTGTAAACAGATGAATACAGATATACAAATTACAAACCACATAAAAACATATAATATACAGAATTTAATGATTAAAAACACGATATTAATAATAAAAATTCTCTTCCACAAAGACAAATTTACATACATTTGTATTATACCAATTCATTTTGTCTTGACACTCAATAGACATGAGGGGCTAGCGTCGATAGATAAATTAGAAAAAAATATATATGTACAACCGGTGAAAAGGTTTAGCATTGAAGTGTAGAGAGCCACCACCAGAAGAGTCATCCTGATCTTATTGGAGTATAAGCATAATGCAGAATTTAAGCAAATCACTATGTGCTCATAGAGTCATAACGAGGAACTAACCTCACTGAGAAATAGAGTCTCTCCCCATGTTTGTTCAATCAGAAATAGGGCCACTCCTTTTCTCATTAGTTCAGTCTTAATGCTAGGCAGGTCAGTGTCCGATATGGTCTTTTTCTTGTGAATCGAACAGTCCACACACTCGTAATTGGTTTGCCACGGCCGAATTAACGCCGTATCCAGCAGGTAATGATACACCTGTACACCAAAAAGCACACGATACGTTTAAAGAAATCACGCAATCTTTTTCCCATACATATGGCCATAAACTAGGCCCAAACACTACCAATTAAAAAAGTTTTAGCTGTCCCAAGTATAGGACCATTTAGGAGCCAGAATCCCACCTCCTTATAGATAACAGGCTGTTATCCAACCTGTTCTATGCAGTGGACAACTAACACTGAATGGTACCAAGCCATGGGTGAATCGTCCCTATCAATTGGTGCACAACATAGCCAAAAGTTCTAACCTTCCCTATTGTGTGGTTAGATGCAAATCACGTGGGTCCTTTTTCTATGTCTCAAAGGGGACCCCTGTCCCAAACAGTGATAGTACGAACACACTTATTATTATAGCCGTCCCAGCATTAGTCTTATTAGAAGTACCCCCAAATCAGGGTTAACTTAAAACGAGGGTTTGTCAGGTAGGTCGTGATACACCTAAAGAAAATTGAAATACAGGTATTGTAACCACTGGGTCCAATGTATTGTGAACAACACGTGAACAATACCCTTAATATACATTGGTTGTCATTCTATTAATATGGTGAGACAAACCATGGGATTAATTACATGGTATTATTCATAATTTTACCAATCCTTGTTTTAATATTAATGTCGATGGACACACTGAAAATCGACCCCAATCCAGCAACGATTAACTGGAGAGATCAAATTACACATTATCATCACACATCTAGAGACATCTAGATCGACCCTCATTAAAAATTATTATTTTTTTTTTTTGGCACTCTCGACGTTACATTCAAAAAGGACATAACCTTGTGTTGCTAGGATAGCCAAACTGTGTGCCAGTCTAGTGTCTAAAGTTAACACCTCCCGTCCTAGCTGTCCGCGGAACCTGACAATCTCACTGTATTCAAATATAGAGACTCTACTGCCTAAATTGAAGCACTAACACCATACCTGTCGACGTAACCCGTAACCGCGTCTCGACTTCTGCAAATTGCACCGACAACTGACTTGACTTTAGTCCTTTTACCTTTATCTAGAAAGTAACCGGCGTGTCAAAGTAGAAAAAACGGAAAAAGAAAGCGGACTGTGACATCCATTACTTGATATTCTAGGTCGCGCCATTTTGAAACAGTCTCGGAGTGTTTGTCGTAGGAAGGCAACAACAGTGAACATTTGTTTCACTCGTTTAAAATCAATTCTATATCATTTGGAAGACACACATAACGGAGAGCAGTTGGGAAGTTATTCCCCAAAAAATACTAACTCTGTGCAAACAAACCCGTATTAACAGCCACGGGGACAGACAACACCAAATGCACCCATGTATTAGTAGGGTTAGAATCACCTATACTCCCCTAGTCCCAATATGACAAAATAGTAATCATGGCCAACACGTGTATCTGAACGATAAGTGGTTTTAGCATATTCACAAACATGATATTAGGAAGCATAATCAGGGTGTGTGAACCAGCTTAAGTGTGTACAAGAACGCTGGTTATTTATACATGTTCATTTAGACCTAATAACACAACCAATTACACGGTGTATTCCCTCATTTTTACATATTGTATATTCCTTATATTGCTCCTCTAATGTTCCTCCCATATTCAATCGATAGATATCCTGTTATGTTACCTACTAATTCACTTGTCTACAGGAAAGTGTACAGTTCCCTATCGATGTTCAACCCTAGATCTATGGCTCTTAATCTAATTAGCCATTTACTCTCCAACTGTCTTAACATTAGGGTATGGTTGCCACCTCGCTTGGATGTTTTTAGACTTTCGATACCATGGAACTGAATATTGATTTTACCTTCCATCATGTGTGATTGATTATAGTGTGCTGCCAAAGGATAGTCCAAATTCCTATTTCTAATGGCTCGGACATGTTCTTGGATACGTTCCTTCAAAGGACGTATGGTGCTACCTATATATATTTTACCGCAGCAGCATTCAATACAGTACACAACATACTTGGAATTACAAGTCATGAAGTCATGAATTTTATATGTTTTTAAAGTGTTGTATTTGAAGAGAACTAGTTTGTTTTTGGCTAAGTGGCAAATACTACACTGTCCACATCTATGGAAACCGCTAGGCGGTGCTGGTAACCAAGTAGTAGTAGTTATTGGTTTGAGGTAACTATGGCAAAGAGTCTGTTTTAGCGTCCTTCCCCTGCTATGAATAATGGTGGCCCTTTGGGAAATATTCTCTTTTATGGTACTGTCCATCTTAAGGATATGCCAGTGTTTGTTAAGTATACGGAAAAGGTCTGGTGTGGCCGCACTGTATGGGACTACTAATGCTGGTCTCCTACACCGTTCCACCTTTTGCTTTTTTTGTTTATGTTGAGTATTGCATAAAAGGTTGGATCTTTTAACCGTAGCTACTTTTTCTTTAGCTGAGGCCAGCACTTGTCCTGAGTACCCCCGGTCTTTGAATCTCCTTTCCAACTTGTCAAGTTCCTCCAAGAAAACATTATCCATGCTACAGTTCCTTCTTGTTCTAATCATTTCCCCATAGGGGATTGATTTAATCTGTGTTGGTGGATGTGCATTCGTTGCGTGTAACACCGCATTGCAGGCTGTCTCCTTTCGGAACATCTTCGATCTAATTTTTTGTCCTGTTACATAGAGCGTGGTGTCCAAATAATTGATACTTTTAGTATCATATTGATACGTAAGTTGTATATTGAACGTATTATCATTCAAATAACTGATGAAGTCCAAAAGACATTTCTCAGTTCCAGACCAAAATAGTAGAACATCGTCTATATATCTAGTCCACAGAATAATGTTCTCACTATAGATGTTTGGACATTCCCTCCAGATATGTATTAGTTCATATAGACCCATGTATAGATTTGCAAAAGAGGGTGAAAATTTAGCACCCATTGCCACACCCATCTTTTGTCTGAACCATTTGTTCTCATGCAAGAAAAAATTGTTATCCAGAACCAAGGATATTAAATCCATAAGCATGTTATTATGTTCATGTAGATTGGCAGCTCTTGTATCAAGAAAGTGTTGGATCGCTTCTAATCCCTTTGCTCTAGGTATGCATGTCTATAAAGAGCTAACATCCAATGTGACCAAAAAATGACCACATGTCCATTCAAAATCCTCAACTTTACATAACAGATCCTTCGTGTCTTTAAGGAAAGCAGGTAAGTTACGCACTAAAGGCTGCAGAAAGATGTCAATGAATTCAGACAGTTTTTCTGTGGGGGACCCAATGCCGGCAATGATAGGTCTTCCCGGGGGAAAACTGCCCCCTTTATGTACTTTGGGTAAGATATACATGCAAGCTGCAGTGGGTAAAGGATTAAACAGATACCTTTGTTCCCTGTCCGACAATAGTCCCTCAGTATTCCAAAACCGTAGTTTATTTTCAATCAAGCTGGTTACCATGGTCATAGGATTGTAATCGACCTGCTCATAAGACATATAGGGCCTTATGTAGGTGGGCTTGCATTTACCACTTCATAAATACCGAATCATACCGATTCGGTATTTATGAAGTGGTAAATGCAATGTAGGTAATGAGTCGGTAAATATTACCGATTCGGAAAAATTCGATAATTACCGAATCGGTATTTACCGATTCGGTAATGAGGCATACCTTCCCATTGATGGGAAGGTATGCCTCATTACCGAATCGGTAAATACCGATTCGGTAATGGGGGAGCACATGCAAGGGTGGCAGGGTGTCACATTGACACCCTGTTGCACCCCTGATTCGGCCATGTGTGCACATGTGGCGCACATACATGCCCTAAGGGCATGTATGTCTGCCACATTGCACACTGAAACGTGCACAAAAATGCTTTTTGTCACCTATTCGTCATTTACCACCAACCTTTAGTTGGTGGTAAATAACGAATCCCCACACCCACCACACACTCCCCCTACATCTCATTTCATGATTCGGTATTTACCGAATCGGTAATATTACCGATTCGGTAATTTTACCGATTCGGTAAATACCGAATCATGAAATTCTCCCCCTACATCTCAAAAGCCAAAATACCGGTCGGTAACGGTATAATTACCGAAAATCGTCCGTTACCGACCGGTATTTGGCTTCCTACATGAGGCCCATAGTCTAGCAATTGTCTATCAATTTCTGCAATGTAATCTTTTCTATTCATAAGGACTATATTCCCGCCCTTATCTGCTACCTTTACCACTAAATTCGGATTTTGGGCAATCCCATTTAATGCTTCCCTCTCTTCTTTACTTATGTTATGTTTCACATGTTTCAATTTTTTCTGATATTCATCCTCTAATTTGTACAGTTCCTGTGTGACTCTATCTGAAAAAATATCAATTACATTGTCAGGAGACAAGTGTGGTGTGAAACGTGATTTTGGTCTAAGTCCACTATTTGTCTTAACTTGTGTATTAATCTCTAGATCAGATAATATCTGACTGATTGTGAGATCAGGTGTCTCCATTTGTTCTAAAGATAGAAGTAATTGTATGTTTTTTGCATCTCCCACAGTTATTCCACATTGTGTTGTAACATCAAGTTGTTCTACCACGTTTTCATTTTTGTTAGCAAAAAACTTTTTAAGTTTAAGATTTCTAACAAATCTAAATAAGCCAATGTGATATTCAGTAAAATCAGGTAGGGAAGCAGGACAAAAACCCAAACCTCTGCTCAAGATCTTTATTTCGTTATCATTTAACACATGATCGGAAAGATTTATTACATTTACATTTTCACTGCCACCTTTTTGTACAACATTTACTTCTGCACTGTTCTGGACGTAGATCTTGTCGTCATCCTCTCTTTTCCCTTGTTTACCCCTTTGTCCTCTTTTTTGCCCTCTTCTTGTCTTTTTGGGTTTGGACCTACATTTTGTACTCTCTGTCTGTTCCCTTTTCTGAATCTCTCCATTTAAAAAAAAAAGGAATTGACCCTTATTTGTACTAGTTGATGGCCCTTCCGAGGTGTTAGACTCTTCACTCGTGAGGCTAGTAATACTGGAAAGGTCAGTGTCACTGGATGTACCCTTGTTCAGAGTTTCTGTCTCGGGTCTATTTGGTCTCTCTTGTTGGATATTTACATTTAAGTTGTCAAACTTGCTGGCATAGGTGAATTCTCGGCCATTCCGATAATCATTATCATCACGTTTCAATTTGCGCATCTTCTTGTCCTCAATATATAACTGGTGATTCTGTAGAACCCCTTTAAGGATTTTGTAGTTCTTCTCTATCACTTCAGGTAGGTTAGTGGATTTAATCTCCTCCTCTAAAACCTTGATTTTAACAGTAGTCGCTCTCGTTTAACATTGGCATCTCTAATTAATATCCCTATCATGCCAACTGAAGAGGACGTAATCAGGTGTTCCCATTCCTGTAATAGATCCGCCCCCAGATCATCAAAAGAGGGAAAGATCACCACTCTTAGTCCTCTCGGTACCTGTTTGATATCCAGATACCTTTGTAAAATAGTGGCATCCCACCAGCGTGAGAGTTCCTGTTTTTTGAGACGTTCTAGACGTATGAATTTCATTTTTAGTCCTTCTTACCCTGAACCACTATTCTGCACATGTTTAGCATCAGTCTTCATACTAAATAATTCTTCTAGTAAATCATCTCTGTTGTCATCAAAATTCGCCATATTTGTGGATTTGTTTTCACTGTCAGGTACTAATCAAGAAATAGTACAAAAATGTGACACTACAAGTTAGACAATGTGTTTAGATACCTAGTCGGGTATGGAGTGCAAAGACTGATAAATTGAATCTTAACACACATGAACCTAAGCAGCAGTCTGCCAGAATTTACATGCACATCAGATCAGAGCTGTGTTCAATGCCTGACAGGTCGGGCAGCTTTTAACTGCTTGCTTATTTGCACAGTATTCTTTTTAAAACTTAATTTTAATCGGTTCCCACTTGCTTTTACCCGCCTGCTGCTAGCATCATCTGTAACCCGCGGCGCCCGCTGACTGCTCGTTCCGCGGGGAAAGTGGAAGCAGGACACGGATTGCCGGTCGGAGGTTAGTGGGCTAGTTGTTCTTCATTGTAGCCTACATTAGATGCGCTGACGCGACCGTGCAGCGTTGCCTCCTGGTCAGAGCTGTGTTCAATGCCTAACAGGTCGGGCAGCTTTTACCTGCTTGCTTATTTGCACAGTATTCTTTTTAAAACTTAATTTTAATCGGTTCCCACTTGCTCTTACCCACCTGCTGCTAGCATCATCTGTAACCCACGGCGCCCGCTGACTGCTCGTTCCACGGGGAAAGCGGAAGCAAGACACAGGTTGCCGGTCGGAGGTTAGCGGGCTAGTTGTTCTTCATTGTAGCCCACATTAGACGTGCTGACGCAACCGCGCAGCGTTGCCTCCTGGTCAGAGCTGTGTTCAATGCCTGACAGGTCGGGCAGCTTTTAACTGCTTGCTTATTTGCACAGTATTCTTTTTAAAACTTAATTTTAATCGGTTCCCACTTGCTTTTACCCACCTGCTTTTACCCACCTGCTGCTAGCATCATCTGTAACCCGTGGCGCCCGCTGACTGCTCGCTCCGTGGGGAAAGCTGAAGCAGGACACAGGTTGCCAGTCGGAGGTTAAGGGGCTAGTTGTTCTTCATTGTAGCCCACATTAGACGCACTGACGCGACCGCGCAGCGTTGCCTCCTGGTCAGAGCTGTGTTCAATGCCTGACAGGTCGGGCAGCTTTTAACTGCTTGCTTATTTGCACAGTATTCTTTTTAAAACTTAATTTTAATCGGTTCCCACTTGATTTTACCCACCTGCTGCTAGCATCATCTGCAACCCACGGTGCCCGCTGACTGCTCGTTCCGCGGGGAAAGCGGAAGCAGGACACGTGTTGCCGGTCGGAGGTTAGCGGGCTAGTTGTTCTCCATTGTAGCCTACGTTAGACGCGCTGACGCGACCGCGCAGCGGACGTGCGCAGCGTGCGCGCCAAAGGAAAGCCCGTCTGCGTCCGTCCGCGCTCGCCCCGGGCTCAGGGCCCGTCCCCCTGGCCCTGAAGTCTCGGACACCCTTACCTATTCCAGAGACTTCCTCCTGCAATTAGATCACAACGGTAGGAATATGTGTTGCCCGAGGATAAGTCCTGATAAGTTCCCTAAGAAAGTTTCAGCCTCATGTTCTAAATGCTTTGTGAAGCTCCCTTGTTCCATGGAACGCCTGATCGGGTCAAAGTCCTGTAAAAAAGAAAACAGTTTCCCTGCACCCATTAAAGCCATGCTCCTAAATGCTAGATCCCTCATCAAACACAGTGAGGAATGCGCATTGCTAATTGAGGATCACAAAATAATGATGGCCTTTGTTACAGAATCTTGGTCAGAAGAATCCTCTGGCCCGGATATAGTAAAAACCCTGCCGCCTGGGTATCTTTGCTATACACAAGATAGACTTGGTAGGAAAGGTGGAGGGTTGGCTATAATCTACCATAATTCCTTAGAGCCCTCTTTCTGTTCAATTCCCAACCGAACTTGTGAAGCTTTGGCAGTGAACGTCCGTATCTCTCCTCACAATACTTTTAAAACAATTCTCCTCTATCGCCCTCCTGGAGCAAGAGGTGCGTTTTTAGACTCAGTAGGAATGCTTTTGGAAGAAGGACTTAGTGCCAAATCATTTACTATTTTAGGAGATTTTAATTTTTATCTAGAGGACACTACTGACGCTGATAACGTTAGGTTACAAGAAATCCTTGGTGGGGGGGAACTTAGTCAACTAGTCCTAGAACCCACTCATACTGCTGGTCACACCTTGGATGGAATTTTTTCTAACCATCCCAATATTCACTACTGCAGAGTGCTGCCAGTCCCCTGGTCAGACCATGCAGCCGTTTTCTTTGAGATCTCTCTTACCAAGAATCCCAAATTAAAAACTGAACCTATACTCAGGGTCGAAACGAGGGCCTGGAAAAACATTAATAGCGAGGAACTCGACAATCATCTGAAGACTACTATGCGCGTTTTGTCCCCTTCGGTGGATAAGGCTGCGCTGGCATACACCGAATGGTTAGACTCGGCCTGTAAAGCATTAGACCCAATTAGAATGTGTACTCCTAGGAGGACAACACCCTCAGCCCCCTGGTATCCTGATAGTTTAAAACTACAAAAAACGGAATGTAAACGACTGGAACGCGCATGGAGGAAAGGGTATACCAACTCTACTAAGAAGGCCTATAGGGATAGCCTATTCAGCTATCAAAAAGCGCTTTCTGCTACAAAAAAGAAATTTTATGGGGAACAGATCAGCAATGCGAAATCTTCCATAAAAGAACTTTTTAACACTGTTTTAAAACTTACAACACCCATCACGGCAAAACCTCGGAGCAGTCCTGAATTCTGTGAAATTCTTGCCTGCGCTTTTCGGGAAAAAGTTGGCACTATCTTCTCGTCTTTCAGCACTCTGCCAAAGGATGGCATTAAGATGGGTGTCTGGGATTCTCCCAAGGACACCAGGATAATCCCCACCTTTGATAGTTTTGCGACAGTGGATGGCCAAGATGCTACTAAGCTTCTGCGAGCAATTCAATCAGGGTCCCCTTTAGATCCGTGTCCGGCATCAGTATCTAAACTAGTTCCGAACACTATCGGAGCGGTTCTTGCTCCTGTTTTTAACAATATTTTTAAGTGTGGTCTGCTTCCCAAAGTTTGAAAAAAAGCCTCAATCCTTCCCCTTCTTAAGAAAGCTATCCTGGCTCCTAAGGAGCCTAATAATTATAGGCCTATCTCTCGTCTTCCCTTATCGGCTAAGATGATTAAAAGGGAAATGAACCGTCAGTTAAGCTCCTTTATTAATATCAACGGGCTTTTAGATTCTACTCAGTTTGGCTTCGGCACAGAACACAGCACAGAGCTGGCGCTGATCAAGTAAACTGAGGAAATCAGAGAAGTACTAGATCAGGGTGGAGCTGCGATTCTGATTATGTTGGACCTTTCGGCGGCCTTTGACACGGTCCACCATGAAGTATTGTTGGACCGGCTAGGCGAAAGGGGGGTTACAGGCAAGGCTTTCGCCCTTCTAAAATCTTTCCTCACCAACAGAACCCAAACAGTTGACGTGGGCAAAGATTGTTCAAAGCCATTCTCTCTACCCTGTGGGGTCAGCGCTCAGCCTCACGCTGTTTAACATATATGTATCTCCGCTGGCAGCCTTCATACGATCATTCGTCTTCCAGCTGACCTCCTATGCAGATGACACACAAATAGTGTTATCTATACAAAAGGGCAAAGAGGCTGAGACTGGTCGGGACTGCTACAATTGCATGCAGTCTATTGCAGGCTGGATGTCAGCAAATTGCCTAAAGCTAAATGCAGGGAAGACTGAGGTAATTATCTTTGGTAATCCCTCAAATCTCTGGTCAACCGACTGGTGGCCAGAATCACTGAGTTCACCCCCTGCCCCCACTGGTAAGGCAAAAAATCTGGGAGTGATGGTGGACTCTAGACTGTCTTTCGGGGACCAGATCGGCAGAGTGGTATCCTCCTGTTTTCATCTCCTTAGGACTATGAGGAAAATCAAACATTTTCTTCCGGAGGACAGCCTTAGGACAGTAATAACTGCGCTTATTCTGTCTCGCCTAGATTATTGTAATGCCCTGTATCGTAACATCCATAAAAGGCAGCTCAACTGACTGCAAGTAGTGCAAAATGCAGCCGCTAGGGTCCTTCTGGGTATCCCTAGGTTTGTCTCTGCCAAGAAGGGACTTCGGGACCTCCATTGGCTCCCAATGAAACAACGTATAGAATTTAAGGCCCTATGCCTGGTCTTTAAGGCCCTTCAGGGGCATGGCCCTGCCTTTATGAGACAACATCTTCAATGGTACACCCCCCCAGGGCTCCACGGTCAGCTAAGGCAAAGTTGGTAAAAGTTCCACGCGTTAAAACTGCTAGTTGGGGGGGGGGGCAGGAGTTTTTTCTGCTGCGCCGCAAAGGCCTGGAATAGCCTCCCCCTGCAGCTTAGAGGAGCAGTTGGGCTCCTAGAGTTTAGAAGGGCTTGAAAACTTGGCTCTTTTCTTAATTGAACTTTTCTCTCGACCTTGTAGGCAATGTTTCAGCGCCAGGACACCCTAGGGTAACAGTGCGCTTTATAAGAATTATTAACATAACATATTAACATAACATACAGACGCATGGCGCATGATGCACCCAGGGGTGGGGGGTTTACACTTGTTACACCACTGCACATACAGCTTTTACCAGGTTGGACCGATTCCTACTCTGGGTAGGCAGCCACGACAGCACTGCAGATGTGGGTGCTGGGGTGGTACCTCTCAGACCATGCCCCGTGCTCTTGGAATGGGAGTCGGGGCGGTCTTCCACGGGTTCCTCTTTGGCAGGTGTAGCTGGACGCCCTAAAGGACGACATATTTAGGGGGGAACTTAGAGAGGTGACCAGTGCATACTTTGATAACAATTTGGGTTCTACTGCTGGAAGGGGGACAGAATGGGAAGCACTAAAGGTGGTAACCCACAGAGAATTCTGCTCCAAGATGGGTGGGCCGAGGAGACTTTGGAGAGGGATCTAGCCACAGGAGAGATTACCCTGGCTGCATTACAGGGAGTAGAGTCCGATGGGAAGGCTCAGGGAGAGGCACTACCATGCACTCAACATAGAGTAGAAGTAATATGGGACAGGCTAGACTGCCTGGTCCATTGTGAATATTGTCTGCTACTTCACAGTGAGGGGGACAAATCAGGTTACTTATTGGCATGGCTGCTTAAGTGTGAGCGCCCTCCCCCATCATTCTCACACTTTGGCAGGTGTACGGAAGTCCCATTTCTACACAGTATGGCATCAACTCCCTATTGCACACTCACCTGTCGACGGTGTATAGAGAAGAGGTGCGAGCAGATCTGGTTGTCTTGGAGCGTTTCCTAGATGACGTTGAGCACACCTGCCTCACGGAAGTCCAACGTGATGGTCTCAGTGAAGAAATTCACCTGGAGGACCTGAAAGAAGCAGTGACCAACATGATTCGCTGCAAATCTCCAGGCCCGGATGGTCTACCAGTGGAATATTTCTAGTACTACGCAGATCTTCTGCTTCCTCATCTGCTGGAGACACTGCAGGAGGCCAGACAGGTGGGATTTCTGCCTCCGTTGATGAGGGAGGCCCAAATTGTGATGCTCCTCAAACCAAGTAAAGACCCCCATATGCCTGGCTCCTATCAGCCCTTATCCATGCTGGGTGTCGACACTAAGATATTGCCTAAACTAGTATTGGCGATGCGTGTAGGTAGAGTAGTGACCCATCTGGTTCATGCGGTTTATGCCAGGTCGGGGAACGGATGCAAACTTGCAAAGGTTATCTCATGTCCTGCATGCCACAGAGACCATGGACATTCGAGCTGCCACCCTAGCTCTAGATATTGAAACAGCCTTAAATACTCTGTTGTGGGACTACTTATGGGAGGCTCTGGAATGAATGAGCATTGGCCAGGACTTTATTTCCTGGATTCGCCTCTTGTAATGTCAGCCGACTGCTAGGGTTCGAAGTGGTGGTGTGATCTCTATTCTCTATTCTCTCTATAGAATGAGGCATGAGACAGGGATGCCCATTATCCCCACTCCTTTTTGCCCTGGCGATGGAGCCTTTGGCGATCTGACTGCGGCGGGATATGGCCCGTTGGTGTGGTGTTGTGGACGGTCGTGTGCATGTCGTGTTCCTCTATGCAGACGATGCACTGCTTTACGTGACCCACCCTGAGGAGGCGTTGCCTGCTCTCTTGGTAGTCCTGTCGGTGTTTGGTGCAGTGTAGGGACAAAGTTCAACAACGAGAAGTCGGTTACTTTCCCGCTGATGACACTGGTTGGGAGGGAGATGGTTGATCTCCCACCACTGGAGTTCATATGGGAATGCAACTATTTCTGTTACCTAGGGACCCAGGTCGCATACTCAGCCTCGACACAATACACCATGAATATGGGAGCAGTTCTTTCGGGTTTGACCCTTGTCTATTATGGGTCGTGTGGCTTTATCCCAGATGGCCCTCCTGCCACGCTGCCTCTATGCCCTCCAGAACTCCTTTTGCTTAATTCCCAAAACCACCCTCTAGACCCTTTACAGTCTCCTTATCTCTTTGGTATGGGCTGGGAAACGTAGCAGGATAGATTCTGAAATTGGATATGGATTTAGGGGGACTTGGCCTTCCAAACCTGCACCTTTATTATCTTGCTGGTCTCCTCCAATATGCTGCACATGGTGTGCGGAGGGCCCCAATATGGAGAAGGATCTCTTAGTGGATAGGGGACAGTGGGGCTAGTCTTCAGAGATGTCTTATGATAGGTTCCCGGACTCCCCTAAATTATCCATTTGTGGTTCTCCAGGTTGCGTGAGCCTGCAAGCACGCGGTCACTCTGGTGTTGCATAGGGCTCCATATGCACGGACGCTCCCGCTGCAGTAACTTCAGAGCTTTTGCCATATTCAGTCAGTGATGGACTTGACAGAATGGTTCGATGGGGGCTTAATTGTGGCGGGTCACCTATACCTCAATGGGACCTTTCTCTCCTTTGCCGACGCTAGGGAATGCTTTCAAATCCTGAAGGAACACTTTTTGCAATATGCAAAAATGTCACGCACAACCAGTGTAATCTGGCCCTCCTTCCCCGAGGAACCGGTGGAATCTCGTACTTTGTACGTTATCCTCGACCTAGGCCCCTTCAGGGTGCTGAATTATCGCAGCTCTTAAGGGGGACCGTTGAGTCGATGTTTCCCAGGTCCGGGACAGGTGGTCAGCAGACCTAACATTGCCTTTTAATGAGGGGGATAAAAGTGAGCATTTGCACAGGCTCGTGAGGTGGCCTGCAATGCTCGCTTTAAACATACCCATTCCATTACCTGCACAGCACATACCTGACTCCATACAGGTTGGCACGGTTTAATACAGCACTTTCGCCGTTATGTCCCCACTGTGGCGTCTAGCCCGCGACATTTGTCCATATGAGGTGGGACTGCACTCAGCTCCAAACCTATTGGTCTGGGTATTGGAAACAATGCGGGAGGCCACGGGAACTCAGGTCGAGGCAAGGGTCAAGCACTGCCTCCTCAGGGTTCTACCGGGTCCCAAACTTGGGGCATGAATGCAATTCAAATTTACATTATTGGGACTGGTACTGGCTAAATTCCGTGTCGCAATCCATTGTAGGCACCATGCAACCCTTAGACTGACTAGATGGAGAGCAGACTTGTGCGAATGCGGAGTAGCACAGGAGCGACGTTTACACTTGGTTTGCACTGACAAGAATGCTAACTGGGATCTGGAGACATGGGGGATACTGCTGGAGAAACTGCAGACAGCCAGACAGCTGTGTGGGGGTGTGGATGCCCTGTCTCAGACGGGGAGCTCTGGGGCACAGCCACAGATGATGCCGGACACCCTGTCTAATTAGGTACTGCCGGCTAAGGACAGCAATGGGAGGTGAGAATGCCTGAATGACCTCTGCGGTTTTGTGTTGTTTTTTTTGGGGTGGGGTGGGGCTGAGTGAATGGTTGGAGGGCCACCCCCTCAGAAGTTGCAAAGGTCATCATGAAAACATGTCGGCAGTGGTGAGAACCTCAATGAATCTAGGTCATTGGATGGCCAGGGATAGGAAGAGGCGCCACACGGCGCAGCCTCGTCCACCTGTTATCTAGTGTACTATCAGTCCATCTCAAGGGAGGAGCAGGATGGACACAGATATATGTTGAGCCAGTTTATGTTACTTGGGGATATATGTGATACACTGACTCCGTCATTTGCTGCCAAGTTTTTAACTGTTATGTTTTATCTGATCTGTGTATTATAGTTCGTTGTTCACCTAACGGGGATGTACGGCGCTTCTAGCATTTTCAAATGTACTCCATGATGTTATTTGGGGTTTGCAACCCAGATGGTCCCTGGGGCATTGTTAAACCAGGGTGGGTGCTTAATCCCACAAACTGCATCTTGAGTTGCCATCCATTGTGCACGATGCGTTTTTTTGCATGTGATCGAAATGTATGCTACGGGCTGTATATCTTGAAATAAAAACAAGTTAAAACAAAGAGACAGGGGCATGATTCAAAAGTTGGTCGCACTCTGCTCGTCACACCAGCAAGTTGCCCCAAGGAACTGTGGTAGATGTAGTGGCGACGGCGAGTACGCCTATGCCACGATGTATGTAGAAAAGTATGTGTATGCATTAGCCATCCCTGGACACGTGTTTCGAGGTAGTTGCCTCTCGTCAGCAGGGAGCAGGTCAGTGTAAAGGGGTGCCGCGTGGACTGCCAAAATGTAATTAAAATAGGTGAAGTACCTCTCATGGCGCGCAGGTGCAGGTCCAAGGCTCGTCAGCCCGTTGGCTCAAGGGAGACGTAATAAATGATTCAAAACTTGGTCGCACTCTGCTCGTCACACCAGCAAGTTGCCCCAAGGAACTGTGGTAGATGTAGTGGCGACGGCGAGTACGCCTATGCCACGATGTATGTAGAAAAGTATGTGTATGCATTAGCCATCCCTGGACACGTGTTTCGAGGTAGTTGCCTCTCGTCAGCAGGGAGCAGGTCAGTGTAAAGGGGTGCCGCGTGGACTGCCAAAATGTAATTAAAATAGGTGAAGTACCTCTCATGGCGCGCAGGTGCAGGTCCAAGGCTCGTCAGCCCGTTGGCTCAAGGGAGCCGTAATAAATGATTCAAAAGTTGGTCGCACTCTGCTCGTCACACCAGCAAGTTGCCCCAAGGAACTGTGGTAGATGTAGTGGCGACGGCGAGTACGCCTATGCCACGATGTATGTAGAAAAGTATGTGTATGCATTAGCCATCCCGGACACGTGTTTCGAGGTAGTTGCCTCTCGTCAGCAGGGAGCAGGTCAGTGTAAAGGGGTGCCGCGTGGACTGCCAAAATGTAATTAAAATAGGTGAAGTACCTCTCATGGCGCGCAGGTGCAGGTCCAAGGCTCGTCAGCCCGTTGGCTCAAGGGAGCCGTAATAAATGATTCAAAAGTTGGTCGCACTCTGCTCGTCACACCAGCAAGTTGCCCCAAGGAACTGTGGTAGATGTAGTGGCGACGGCGAGTACGCCTATGCCACGATGTATGTAGAAAAGTATGTGTATGCATTAGCCATCCCTGGACACGTGTTTCGAGGTAGTTGCCTCTCGTCAGCAGGGAGCAGGTCAGTGTAAAGGGGTGCCGCGTGGACTGCCAAAATGTAATTAAAATAGGTGAAGTACCTCTCATGGCGCGCAGGTGCAGGTCCAAGGCTCGTCAGCCCGTTGGCTCAAGGGAGCCGTAATAAATGATTCAAAAGTTGGTCGCACTCTGCTCGTCACACCAGCAAGTTGCCCCAAGGAACTGTGGTAGATGTAGTGGCGACGGCGAGTACGCCTATGCCACGATGTATGTAGAAAAGTATGTGTATGCATTAGCCATCCCTGGACACGTGTTTTGAGGTAGTTGCCTCTCGTCAGCAGGGAGCAGGTCAGTGTAAAGGGGTGCCGCGTGGACTGCCAAAATGTAATTAAAATAGGTGAAGTACCTCTCATGGCGCGCAGGTGCAGGTCCAAGGCTCGTCAGCCCGTTGGCTCAAGGGAGCCGTAATAAATGATTCAAAAGTTGGTCGCACTCTGCTCGTCACACCAGCAAGTTGCCCCAAGGAACTGTGGTAGATGTAGTGGCGACGGCGAGTACGCCTATGCCACGATGTATGTAGAAAAGTATGTGTATGCATTAGCCATCCCTGGACACGTGTTTCGAGGTAGTTGCCTCTCGTCAGCAGGGAGCAGGTCAGTGTAAAGGGGTGCCGCGTGGACTGCCAAAATGTAATTAAAATAGGTGAAGTACCTCTCATGGCGCGCAGGTGCAGGTCCAAGGCTCGTCAGCCGGTTGGCTCAAGGGAGCCGTAATAAATGATTCAAAAGTTGGTCGCACTCTGCTCGTCACACCAGCAAGTTGCCCCAAGGAACTGTGGTAGATGTAGTGGCGACGGCGAGTACGCCTATGCCACGATGTATGTAGAAAAGTATGTGTATGCATTAGCCATCCCTGGACACGTGTTTCGAGGTAGTTGCCTCTCGTCAGCAGGGAGCAGGTCAGTGTAAAGGGGTGCCGCGTGGACTGCCAAAATGTAATTAAAATAGGTGAAGTACCTCTCATGGCGCGCAGGTGCAGGTCCAAGGCTCGTCAGCCCGTTGGCTCAAGGGAGCCGTAATAAATGATTCAAAAGTTGGTCGCACTCTGCTCGTCACACCAGCAAGTTGCCCCAAGGAACTGTGGTAGATGTAGTGGCGACGGCGAGTACGCCTATGCCACGATGTATGTAGAAAAGTATGTGTATGCATTAGCCATCCCTGGACACGTGTTTCGAGGTAGTTGCCTCTCGTCGAGACAGGGGCACCATCACACAATCTTAATGTTGCTACGTGGCTACAGGGAGTGCAGCAGCCACCTCCCCTCACCCCTAAGCAACATAAAAAAAAACAGTAGGTCTCCTGGGTAATTATATCAATGATCCCCACGAAAACGTACCTTGTTTTTTTCAAAAACACACCCAACTGGAGTTCTATGCTCTTCAGCTGGAGTTTAGGGTCCTCTTGAGGTAGTTTTTTATTTAATGTTATGGGCTGAAAATGTTTAAAGGAATATACAGCGACATGGTTGTTTTATTTTTTTCAATGCAATAGTACAAACTATGTTAAAATTAAGACTCACAGACATGTTGATTAATTTTATTAAAACCATAATAAACATTTTTATAATAATCACTATTATTAAATATTACATTGTGGGAATTACAGAAATATACATTACATTAAAAATATTATTGTTATTTGGAGAAAGATGAGAGATCTGCTCTATATATATTGATAATCTAACCCCTTGATAGATCCAGAAGACCCACTTTTTTATAATATGGTGTTGTGACTGTCAAAGTCAGTATGTCAACCTGAATGTGGCAAAGACCTGCGAGACCAACCACATGCTGCCCATGCCAGAAGGCTGTGCATGGGATTGCTTGCCTGCAATGGGTTGGACACAAGGCTCGGCCGCACAGCCAAAGGTGCAGCGGTGAAGGCTGGGGGTTAGCTGCTGCGTGGCATGAGGTTGGTTTTGTGTATGGTAAAAAGATATTAGTCTATGTTAAAAAAACTAGAAATTAATTGGCAAAAAAATGCTAAAGTGAGGTGATAGTTAGATGAAACTTTCAGTGACAACATGATGTTTCAAACTAAAAAAAAACACAGAAATTCACTAGTTATAGTTATCTCAAGTAACTATAACTTGTGCCCTAAAGAAAACTGTAACTCACGCCCTTGCCATGCACTGCTAATTACCCCACATATTACATCACTCATAACATGATCTATGACATCATTGATAGCATGACTGCAACATCTGAAATGACATTATTGCTGAAAAGACTGTACATGCCGGAGTTGCGAATTATAGTCATGTTAGTGCCTGAGTTATAAACTACTAGAGAAAACTAAAACTGGTGAATTTCAGTGTTTATATTTGGATAAAATGTTACGTTGTCACTGAAAGTTTCACCTAACTATAATGTTACTGTAACCGGTGCTTATATATATATAAGCACCTTGGCCTTCAGTCATTGGACACTTGTCCATGTACATAAATGTGACAGTTCGTTTTTTATACAAAGGGCCCAATAAGGTTGCCTTTTTAGGTGGATTATATGCACTATGCATTTATTTTAAAACCACCTTGTATGGCACCTCCTTTTTGTGTTGTGTATATATATTTTATATATTTTATGTATTTATATATTTATACAATTTTGTCAATTACTGTCTATTTTATCAAATTACTGTTTACTGAGCCCTGTTGTTACAGTTTGCGTATTTTGCACATTACATTGATTGCGTTGCCGATCGTGCCTAAAGGGAACAGATTGAGTGTCAGGATCTATTTGGCAGTCTGTCTTCTATTTTTTTCCTTGTGGTGTTCAGTGTCGCTCTATTTATGAGCTCATTTCACGGAGACGCATCATGTGATCAAGCTCCCTGCGTGGAGCGAAACGCGTCATGGAGGACACTGGTCCGTTTATTTTTGCATCTTAAATTGGGTATTAAATTATTTGCTTCACCCGCCCTGGCTTGTGGGACTGTTTAATTTTCGATTTGGAGGCGAGAGGTCCGTGCCTGTATTTCCGCCGAGAGGAAAGGAGAGCGGAAAGGACTATTTCTATATATATATATATATATACATATATGAATGTAAATTCGTCTGCAATGCTGCCTTTGTCAGAAAGACGAAGAACGGACCCAAAATCGGTGCCAATCACAGTAATTTTATTTTAAATGTTCCTGAGCCAGTCCGACATGACGTGTTTCAGCCCCCACTCGGGCCTTGATCACATGACGCGTTGCAAGGGGAAATAGCAGCTTTTAAAGGGGAATTACATCCGGATATGACCACATAATGGACAGTGAAGAGTTACACAAGTCAAATAACTCAATTTTTCTCAACATCACAGTGTAAATACTTGAAATGTCCTGCACAATGTAGATGTCATGAAGTTCATACAATTATCTATATATAAATAACTATATAAATATAATATAAAAATATACATGAATATGTTATTATATCAAAAATAAATATTTGCAGATTATAAAATTCATAAAAGTATCTTATATACACAGGGATAACCATTAAATATCAAACATGTACAAATTGAACCAAGACATCTATCTGAAAATAATCAGTAAAAAATTAATTGTGCAGGGTGATGATTTTGACCCACGTAAAATACTAAGAGTTCAAGTACAAACTGTCCTTCATTTTACTGAAATAATGCCCTAGTGGGCCAATCGCATTGAAAAATTCTTTGTGATCATAAAAACCTTGTCCATTGTAGTTCCCCATAGTCCTGCTACCATTAATAGGGTGTTAGTAAATAATATATGATTCTATGTATAAAACTACCCATAATTAAATAGAGGCAAACATTGTCTAGCATGTCTCATTAAAACTCCCCCACCAAAAACGGAGTCTAAACTTATTTCTAAAATTTAAAATCTAAATTTAGATCGAGATTGGAGTTCCTATAATTATTTTCCATTTTTTATTTGTTGTTTCTTATTTTTTATTCAAATTTATATTTTCTTTCTGTTTGAATGTTTTCAAACTTGTTATTAATTCTTTATTAATGGGTTACACTCTAAAATAGTTATATCCGCTAGAGTTTATGCTAAATCTCTTCTCAGTGTGTAACCCACGCGCAAGCTGAACTCTTTCATGCATGCTAATACTCGTCACTTGAAGAGAATAATGAAAGGAAAAAAAAAAAAAAGAACTCCCGTAAAAGAGAGACTACAAGTTCCTAACGGGAAGAACAATATGAGCCCATATTGAGTCTCTTCCCAAAGAGTAGCATATAGAAAAGAATTGGTAATAAAATAGTAAAGAGCTATAGACATGTATAGAAATCCTCACTTGAGTTAAGGCCAGTCGGATTCTTTGTGTCCAGTTCTAAAATATATCTGGCTTCAAGTAGCCGAAGCTTGGCTTCACGATTGCCACCCCGTTTCATTGGTAATATTGAATCAATAACATAGAATTGTAAGAAACTGGGGTTGCCATTGTGCTTGTCCTCAAAGTGTCTAGCTACAGGGTAGGCCTGATCTTTATTGGAAATTGCTCTGATGTGTTGCAAGATCCTCTTATGTGCCGGCAGCTTGGTGCTGCCGACATACCTGAGCCCACAAGGACATTCCAAAACATATATTGCAAATTCGGTTTTGCACGTAAGTCTTTTGTTAATTTCAATAGGTATAGACTTAAAAGGACTTGAATAGTGGGTTTTACTGCAACCGAATTTGCATGCTTTACAAATTGAGCACTTCCTGAAGCCTTTCACTTGCGACATCCAAGTGATTGCCGGAACTGATTCAGGGCTATTTTTTACCAAGCCATCCCTCAATGAAAATGCTTTCCTAAAAGTTATGGCTGGTTTACAGCTAATAGTACCTCCAATAATTGGGTCGCCCTGTATTAAGTTCCAGTTGCGGCTAAAAATCTTTCTCAGTTCCTGATGTTGCCTACTGAAAGTGAGGATCACTCTTGATTGAAAATTTGTGGTCTTTTCCAATGATTTATCAGCTTTGACCTTAAGTTGCAGTGCATTAGTTCTTGATAAGCAACGTGTTTTTTGTATTGCATCTTCTATTGTTTTAAGGGAATAACCCCTGACAAGAAACCTTTGCTTACTCGCTTCTTGGGCAATATCACATTCTGTGTCGGAGCTACAGATGCGCCTAATGCGGAGCATCTCCTCATAGGGGATGCTCCGAATGAGGTGCAGAGGATGATGGCTCGAGGCATGGAGGATGGTATTACCCGCAGTCAGTTTTCTATAGAGTCTAGTGGATAGTGTTATTGTCAGCAAATATTTCCACATCCAAAAAGCTGACTGTTTTTTTGCTAATTGAAGAAGTGAATTCAAGATTGAAACAATTGACATTTAACAAATCCACAAAATCCTTTGCACCTTGCTCCGTACCCTTCCAAACAAAAAACAAGTCATAAATATACCTCAAGTATAACACCACATGTTGCTTAATCATGGCCAAGTGGTCCTTCCTGAGGACCTGCTCCTCCCACACTCCCATATGTAAACAGGCATAGCTGGGGGAGAAGCAGGCCCCCATCGCCACGCCTCTAATCTGCTGATAAATTTGATTATCAAACATGAAAAAGTTCTGCTCCAAACATGCGGATATCATCATCATGAGCATTTTGTTGTGTGACGCATATACCATTGGCCTCAAATTCAAATAATGTTCTATTGCCTTGAGGCCATCACAGTGTCTTATCGAGGTATACAAGGATTTCACATCCAAAGTCATCAAAAGCATGTCATCATCCCATGATACATCATTGATTTTGCGGAGAAAGTCTGAAGTGTCCTGTACATATGAGGTTAGACTACAAACCCATTCGTGTAAGAAAAAGTCTATGTACTTGGAGGTATTTTCCATTAGGCTGTTTATGGTAGAAATTATCGGTCTCCCTGGTGGAATAGTGGTGCTCTTATGCACCTTAGGGATCAAATAAAAAGTTGGAATAACTGGGTATTCCTTCTTTAAAAAACGATATTCTGCCTCCGTTAGCAAACCCCCACTTTTCCAAGCCAAAAGTTTTAAATAATGATCTTGCCAAGCTGCTTTGACCACATTGATGTTGCTTTTGCGGTAACAAGCTATATCTTCTAGCTGTGTTTTTGCTTCATCCATGTATAGTTGGCGTGGCCATAGGACTATATTTCCGCCCTTATCTGCCTGTCTCACAATGATGTTCGTGTCGGATCCCAGTTTTTTTATGAGATTCTGGTAGTTGAGGTTTTGTTAAAATGTTACGTTGTCACTGAAAGTTTCACCTAACTATAATGTTACTGTAACCGGTGCTTTTTTCAGCGAAGATATTTATATATATATATATATATATATATATATATACAACACAGTCCCGATGACATATTTATTCACTAAAATTAGATTTTATTGTATTTTACAGGGATGGGTAACGAGAAAACGATTTTTGAAGTGGCCACTGATGAACTTGACCAGTCGAGCAATGTGCAACTATATTATTTTGTTACAGTTTTGTACAGTTTTGCGTAATGCCCACTGGGGCTTTATTAGGGGCGTGTTACGTTACATGTCCGTACACTTTGAGTCAGTAAGATCGGACCTTATCGTATTTGCCCACTGGGGCATGATTAGATAGACTTTGTGCAGGTGACGTTTCATGCAATTCTGTGTAATTATGTACCATTATTACGAATGTGTGCAGTGAATTTTCGCTGGTATACACCGCGCTAGCACAGCCTTGGTATATTTTGTACTAAATACTTAAGTAACATTGAACAATTGATTGGAAACACGTTACTTTGCCTTTATTTTCAGGTTTGAAATTATGTGCTGCTCAGTATTATTAGTCATTGTATTGAATTAAGTACAGTGCTAAGATGGCCGCCATTTCTCCAATTGCCTTTCTCTTTCATTCACGATTGTGTTTTGATGAGTCTGTTGTTTGTTTTGTGGATATTGAAATGTATTTAACTTTAACAAAAAAACTTTGCGTTAAGCGTGAACAAGGCGAAAGCTGAAACGCGTTGTGTTTGCAGTTCAATAAACCAACTTTAAAACTGCAAATCTCCTTGGTGTCCGTGAATACTTTTGGATTGGAAAGTGTGGTGTTTCATATATCTATATATATATATATATATATATATATATATATATATATATATATATATATATATATATATATGATTTTCAAATGACTTCACTGGTGAAATCATCAAGTGAGTGTAAGTTCAAGAGTTTATGGCTTTTAAACATATATACTGAGCTAATACAAAAGTAAAATTTGTATATGAGGTGCAGTACTACTGACTGATACTACTTCTAACATATATTATGTGAATGGCTGTGTGATTGGATGTATTCTGTTTGCATGGGTGTATACGTGGGTGTGTGAACAGCTATGGGGTGAGTGAGATGCTGTGTGAGTTGCTGTATTGGTGAGTGAATGGGTGTGTGTGTCAGTGGCTGTATGGGTCTATAAGTAGGTGTGTAGTTACTGTATGAGTGCGTGAGTCTGTATCTGAATGGCTGTATGAGTGAGTGCCTGGGTCTGTGAGTAGATGGATAAGTGAGTGTGTAGCTATGTGACTGGCTGTACGGGTGAGTGAGTGATTGTATGAGTGGCTGTATGGGTGAGTAAATGGTTGTGTGAGTGCCTGTACGAGTGAGTGAGTGGGTGTGTGAGTGGCTCAATGGAGGAATGAGTGGGCATGTGAGTATTGGAATGGGTCTGTGAATGGGTATGTGAGTGGTTGTTTTAGTGTGTGAGTGGGCATACAAGAGGTTGTATGAGGGTGTGAGTGCAGGTGTGAGTTGTTCTGTGGATGACTATGGCTTGGGGTTAGGGTATACCTAGCCTGCCCCCTATTCTTTTTTACAGTTTTTATTTCTTGGGACTTCAGTAAAGTGAGTCCCAAGATGGCTGCCAACCCTTCTTGGTTGAAGTGTTGGTAAATATCAGAGCTCTGCATTTCCCTGCACATGCTCATCTTTTTTCACGATTAATCACAATGTAACCACAAAATATCCTCGAATACAGATATAACTAACTTTTTCTTCCTAAATTTCTGAAGAACTATTGGATGGATTTACACCAAATAACAAAAAGCAGAATCTACGTAACCAAATCTACCTTTCTACCAAATCGGTGTATTTCTGTCCATAGTCGTGTTGGCAGGTCCTATGGTAATTAACATTGCAAACACACCCTTTTCTGTAACCCCATTTTTTCCAGCCCCCACTTAACGAATCGCCCTGAAACTTTCCATGTCCAACAAAAATCAATGAAGCACTTGTTTTGGAAACTTTCGTGAAGATTCGTCAAACGACGTCAAAGTTATAGGCAAGTCAGAAAACACTTTTCCTATTGACACATGGTCCTAACTATGACTACCTACTGGTGACCTCCAGTAGGAGATATATATATATATATCCTACTGGAGGTCACCAGTATGGTAATGCATGGTAAATTTATTGTGGGGCTGATTTGTTGATATAACATTTTCCCATGAGTTTGATTGAAATGGTAAAGATAAATTTGATGGCATAATATCGCTTATGTCCATTTTTCGCCCATCACAAGATGGCCGTGATAATTCTTAAAACTGCCATATCCATCTTAGTCCTGATTGGATAATAATGGTTGCAATATTGGGTGTCTATCCATCCAGGGCATTTGATAACAAAAGCATGGCGAAATGAATATGTGGATGATCTTTTGATATCATGAAATTGATTGAAAAGAAAAAGATAAATAAGACAGCATATTTTCAGCTATCGCCGTACACTTGACCACTCCAAGATGGCCGTGATGTTCTTTGGAAGTGATATGTTTTGCTTCAGTCCGTCATTCACTATGATACAGGATGTGATGTATATATTGTTTGAATAATGGGCAGCACACAGACATTGACAAAGGCCGTTATGGCCGAAACACGTTTGTCAGCCACCGTGAAATAACTGAAATAAACTACAATTGATTCGAATCAACTCGCGTGTGCGCTACGGACTTTGTGGGAGCAGAGTAAATTGCA
Source organism: Triturus cristatus (assembly GCF_964204655.1). Classification (NCBI taxonomy): domain Eukaryota; kingdom Metazoa; phylum Chordata; class Amphibia; order Caudata; family Salamandridae; genus Triturus; species Triturus cristatus. The sequence goes on from NC_140595.1 coordinate 722,086,746, forward strand.
AGAATATATATATATATATATATATATATATATATATATATATATATATATATATATGAATAAACAAAGCGCCCTGAAGCTCGAGAGGGCACTCAACGATGTTCCGCCCATCCGGGCTGTTGGCCTCTCAGTAGCTCGCCCGCTTGCTTCCCAAAAGTTTAAACATCCATGCCCGACGCGTTTCGAGGCCAATACGCCTCTTCCTCATGGGCTCTTTCATGAAAAACACGGACAGCTCACCTCTGCATTCAAAACATTATTTTATTGGATTCTTTGAATTGATCCGCCCTGAGTGGGTGTGGCTTGTGCTCACTGGCATGATGGTTGTCGTAGTCCATAGAGGTGAGTAAAATTATATTCCCTTAAGTAGGTTCCATGTTTTCATGTGCATTAAGAGTTCATAGCCTTTAGTAGGAAAGGGAAACCAGATAAGGCGAGCTGTTTATTCCTGTTGGAACATCGTGCCGCATGACGGGAATCTTTCCATCACAGCCTTTCCAATGCTTAGAAATGGTGCTCCTCTCCACGACCGGGCAGGCCGTGTGCAAAATGTGAATAAACAAAGCGCCCTGAAGCTCGAGAGGGCACTCAACGATGTTCCGCCCATCCGGGCTGTTTCTAAGCATTGGAAAGGCTGTGATGGAAAGATTCCCGTCATGCGGCACGATGTTCCAACAGGAATAAACAGCTCGCCTTATCTGGTTTCCCTTTCCTACTAAAGGCTATGAACTCTTAATGCACATGAAAACATGGAACCTACTTAAGGGAATATAATTTTACTCACCTCTATGGACTACGACAACCATCATGCCAGTGAGCACAAGCCACACCCACTCAGGGCGGATCAATTCAAAGAATCCAATAAAATAATGTTTTGAATGCAGAGGTGAGCTGTCCGTGTTTTTCATGAAAGAGCCCATGAGGAAGAGGCGTATTGGCCTCGAAACGCGTCGGGCATGGATGTTTAAACTTTTGGGAAGCAAGCGGGCGAGCTACTGAGAGGCCAACAGCCCGGATGGGCGGAACATCGTTGAGTGCCCTCTCGAGCTTCAGGGCGCTTTGTTTATTCACATTTTGCACACGGCCTGCCCGGTCGTGGAGAGGAGCACCATTTCTAAGCATTGGAAAGGCTGTGATGGAAAGATTCCCGTCATGCGGCACGATGTTCCAACAGGAATAAACAGCTCGCCTTATCTGGTTTCCCTTTCCTACTAAAGGCTATGAACTCTTAATGCACATGAAAACATGGAACCTACTTAAGGGAATATAATTTTACTCACCTCTATGGACTACGACAACCATCATGCCAGTGAGCACAAGCCACACCCACTCAGGGCGGATCAATTCAAAGAATCCAATAAAATAATGTTTTGAATGCAGAGGTGAGCTGTCCGTGTTTTTCATGAAAGAGCCCATGAGGAAGAGGCGTATTGGCCTCGAAACGCGTCGGGCATGGATGTTTAAACTTTTGGGAAGCAAGCGGGCGAGCTACTGAGAGGCCAACAGCCCGGATGGGCGGAACATCGTTGAGTGCCCTCTCGAGCTTCAGGGCGCTTTGTTTATTCACATTTTGCACACGGCCTGCCCGGTCGTGGAGAGGAGCACCATTTCTAAGCATTGGAAAGGCTGTGATGGAAAGATTCCCGTCATGCGGCACGATGTTCCAACAGGAA